>NW_027515540.1:0-76389 GCF_048772815.1 Callospermophilus lateralis
ACTTGGCTCACCAAGTTTTGTTCTAGTAGGTTGAAGCGTTCGTCTACCTTAGCAGTTTTTATATTTAGGTTTCCCTCTGTTCTCTGCTATATAGATAGATGAATTTGGAACTCTAAATCCAACATGGTTTGTAGTAGCTCTTTGAAACTTGACAAAATAAAGGAGTTCTCAGTTTTGTCTCTATGGTTTGTTTCCTCTTCAAGTAGCCCTTGGCACAGACGGTGGAAAAGTAATTTCATTGAATGGGGTTGCCAAACTTCTAAGAAATAACGAGTTTCCGAAATACCAGCAAATATTTTTTCACCCAATGTTGATGATACTTTGTGGGAAATGATCAGTACACAAATCCCACTTGGCTCACCAAATTTTGTTCTAGTAGGTTGAAGCGTTCGTCTACCTTAGCAGTTTTTATATTTAGGTTTCCCTCTGTTCTCTCCTATATAGATATATGACTTTGGAACTCTAAATCCAACATGGTTTGTAGTAGCTCTTTGAAACTTGAAAAAATAAAGGAGTTCTCAGTTTTGTCTCTATGTTTTGTTTCCTCTTCAAGTAGACCTAGGCACAGACTGTGGAAAAGCACTTTCATTCAGAGGGGTTGCCAAGCTTCTAAGAAATAACAAGTTTCCGAAATTCCAGCAAATATTTTTTCACCCAATGTTGATGATACTTGGTGGTAATGATCAGTACACAAATCCCACTTGGTTCACCAAATTTTGTTCTTCTAGGTTGAAGCGTTCGTCTAACTTAGCAGTTTTAATATTTAGGTTTCCCTCTGTTCTCTCCTATATAGATAGATGAATTTGGAACTCTAAATCCAACATGGTTTGTAGTAGCTCTTTGAAACTTGACAAAATAAAGGAGTTCTCAGTTTTGTCTCTATGGTTTGTTTCCTCTTCAAGTAGCCCTTGGCACAGACTGTGGAAAAGCATTTTCATTGAGAGGGGTTGCCAAACTTCTAAGAAATAACGAGTTTCCGAAATACCAGCAAATATTTTTTCACCCAATGTTGATGATACTTTGTGGAAATGATCAGTACACAAATCCCACTTGGCTCACCAAGTTTTGTTCTAGTAGGTTGAAGCGTTCGTCTACCTTAGCAGTTTTTATATTTAGGTTTCCCTCTGTTCTCTGCTATATAGATAGATTAATTTGGAACTCTAAATCCAACATGGTTTGTTGTAGCTCTTTGAAACTTGACAAAATAAAGGAGTTCTCAGTTTTGTCTCTATGGTTTGTTTCCTCTTCAAGTAGCCCTTGGCACAGACGGTGGAAAAGTAATTTCATTGAATGGGGTTGCCAAACTTCTAAGAAATAACGAGTTTCCGAAATACCAGCAAATATTTTTTCACCCAATGTTGATGATACTTTGTGGAAATGATCAGTACACAAATCCCACTTGGCTCACCAAATTTTGTTCTAGTAGGTTGAAGCGTTCGTCTACCTTAGCAGTTTTTATATTTAGGTTTCCCTCTGTTCTCTCCTATATAGATAGATGACTTTGGAACTCTAAATCCAACATGGTTTGTAGTAGCTCTTTGAAACTTGAAAAAATAAAGGAGTTCTCAGTTTTGTCTCTATGTTTTGTTTCCTCTTCAAGAAGACCTAGGCACAGACTGTGGAAAAGCACGTTCATTCAGAGGGGTTGCCAAGCTTCTAAGAAATAACAAATTTCCGAAATTCCAGCAAATATTTTTTCACCCAATGTTGATGATACTTGGTGGTAATGATCAGTACACAAATCCCACTTGGTTCACCAAATTTTGTTCTTCTAGGTTGAAGCGTTCGTCTAACTTAGCAGTTTTAATATTTAGGTTTCCCTCTGTTCTCTCCTATATAGATAGATGAATTTGGAACTCTAAATCCAACATGGTTTGTAGTAGCTCTTTGAAACTTGACAAAATAAAGGAGTTCTCAGTTTTGTCTCTATGGTTTGTTTTCTCTTCAAGTAGCCCTTGGCACAGATGGTGGAAAAGCAATTTCATTGAGAGGGGTTGCCAAACTTCTTAGAAATAACGAGTTTCCGAAATACCAGCAAATATTTTTTCACCCAATGTTGATGATACTTTGTGGAAATGATCAGTACACAAATCCCACTTGGCTCACCAAATTTTGTTCTTCTAGGTTGAAGCGTTCGTGTACAGTAGCAGTTTTTAAATTTAGTTTTCACTCTGTTCTCTGCTATATAGATAGATGAATTTGGAAATCTAAATCCAACATGGTTTGTAGTAGCTCTTTGAAACTTGACAAAATAAAGGAGTTCTCAGTTTTGTCTCTATGGTTTGTTTCCTCTTAAAGTAGCCCTTGGCACAGACGGTGGAAAAGCATTTTCATTGAGAGGGGTTGCCAAACTTCTAAGAAATAACGAGTTTCCGAAATACCAGCAAATATTTTTTCACCCAATGTTGATGATACTTTGTGGAAATGATCAGTACACAAATCCCACTTGGCTCACCAAATTTTGTTCTTCTAGGTTGAAGCGTTCGTCTACCTTAGCAGTGTTTATATTTAGGTTTCCCTCTGTTCTCTCCTATATAGATAGATGAATTTGGAACTCTAAATCCAACATGGTTTGTAGTAGCTCTTTGAAACTTGACAAAATAAAGGAGTTCTCAGTTTTGTCTCTATGGTTTATTTCCTCTTCAAGTAGCCCTTGGCACAGACGGTGGAAAAGCATTTTCATTGAGAGGGGTTGCCAAACTTCTAAGAAATAACGAGTTTCCGAAATACCAGCAAATATTTTTTCACCCAATGTTGATGATACTTTGTGGAAATGATCAGTACACAAATCCCACTTGGCTCACCAAGTTTTGTTCTAGTAGGTTGAAGCGTTCGTCTACCTTAGCAGTTTTTATATTTAGGTTTCCCTCTGTTCTCTGCTATATAGATAGATGAATTTGGAACTCTAAATCCAACATGGTTTGTAGTAGCTCTTTGAAACTTGACAAAATAAAGGAGTTCTCAGTTTTGTCTCTATGGTTTGTTTCCTCTTCAAGTAGCCCTTGGCACAGACGGTGGAAAAGTAATTTCATTGAATGGGGTTGCCAAACTTCTAAGAAATAACGAGTTTCCGAAATACCAGCAAATATTTTTTCACCCAATGTTGATGATACTTTGTGGAAATGATCAGTACACAAATCCCACTTGGCTCACCAAATTTTGTTCTAGTAGGTTGAAGCGTTCGTCTACCTTAGCAGTTTTTATATTTAGGTTTCCCTCTGTTCTCTCCTATATAGATAGATGACTTTGGAACTCTAAATCCAACATGGTTTGTAGTAGCTCTTTGAAACTTGAAAAAATAAAGGAGTTCTCAGTTTTGTCTCTATGTTTTGTTTCCTCTTCAAGTAGACCTAGGCACAGACTGTGGAAAAGCACTTTCATTCAGAGGGGTTGCCAAGCTTCTAAGAAATAACAAGTTTCCGAAATTCCAGCAAATATTTTTTCACCCAATGTTGATGATACTTGGTGGTAATGATCAGTACACAAATCCCACTTGGTTCACCAAATTTTGTTCTTCTAGGTTGAAGCGTTCGTCTAACTTAGCAGTTTTAATATTTAGGTTTCCCTCTGTTCTCTCCTATATAGATAGATGAATTTGGAACTCTAAATCCAACATGGTTTGTAGTAGCTCTTTGAAACTTGACAAAATAAAGGAGTTCTCAGTTTTGTCTCTATGGTTTGTTTCCTCTTCAAGTAGCCCTTGGCACAGACGGTGGAAAAGCATTTTCATTGAGAGGGGTTGCCAAACTTCTAAGAAATAACGAGTTTCCGAAATACCAGCAAATATTTTTTCACCCAATGTTGATGATACTTTGTGGAAATGATCAGTACACAAATCCCACTTGGCTCACCAAGTTTTGTTCTAGTAGGTTGAAGCGTTCGTCTACCTTAGCAGTTTTTATATTTAGGTTTCCCTCTGTTCTCTCCTATATAGATAGATGACTTTGGAACTCTAAATCCAACATGGTTTGTTGTAGCTCTTTGAAACTTGAAAAAATAAAGGAGTTCTCAGTTTTGTCTCTATGGTTTGTTTCCTCTTCAAGTAGCCCTTGGCACAGACGGTGGAAAAGTAATTTCATTGAATGGGGTTGCCAAACTTCTAAGAAATAACGAGTTTCCGAAATACCAGCAAATATTTTTTCACCCAATGTTGATGATACTTTGTGGAAATGATCAGTACACAAATCCCACTTGGCTCACCAAATTTTGTTCTAGTAGGTTGAAGCGTTCGTCTACCTTAGCAGTTTTTATATTTAGGTTTCCCTCTGTTCTCTCCTATATAGATAGATGACTTTGGAACTCTAAATCCAACATGGTTTGTAGTAGCTCTTTGAAACTTGAAAAAATAAAGGAGTTCTCAGTTTTGTCTCTATGTTTTGTTTCCTCTTCAAGAAGACCTAGGCACAGACTGTGGAAAAGCACTTTCATTCAGAGGGGTTGCCAAGCTTCTAAGAAATAACAAATTTCCGAAATTCCAGCAAATATTTTTTCACCCAATGTTGATGATACTTGGTGGTAATGATCAGTACACAAATCCCACTTGGTTGACCAAATTTTGTTCTTCTAGGTTGAAGCGTTCGTCTAACTTAGCAGTTTTAATATTTAGGTTTCCCTCTGTTCTCTCCTATATAGATACATGAATTTGGAACTCTAAATCCAACATGGTTTGTAGTAGCTCTTTGAAACTTGACAAAATAAAGGAGTTCTCAGTTTTGTCTCTATGGTTTGTTTTCTCTTCAAGTAGCCCTTGGCACAGATGGTGGAAAAGCAATTTCATTGAGAGGGGTTGCCAAACTTCTTAGAAATAACGAGTTTCCGAAATACCAGCAAATATTTTTTCACCCAATGTTGATGATACTTTGTGGAAATGATCAGTACACAAATCCCACTTGGCTCACCAAATTTTGTTCTTCTAGGTTGAAGCGTTCGTGTACAGTAGCAGTTTTTAAATTTAGTTTTCACTCTGTTCTCTGCTATATAGATAGATGAATTTGGAAATCTAAATCCAACATGGTTTGTAGTAGCTCTTTGAAACTTGACAAAATAAAGGAGTTCTCAGTTTTGTCTCTATGGTTTGTTTCCTCTTAAAGTAGCCCTTGGCACAGACGGTGGAAAAGCATTTTCATTGAGAGGGGTTGCCAAACTTCTAAGAAATAACGAGTTTCCGAAATACCAGCAAATATTTTTTCACCCAATGTTGATGATACTTTGTGGAAATGATCAGTACACAAATCCCACTTGGCTCACCAAATTTTGTTCTTCTAGGTTGAAGCGTTCGTCTACCTTAGCAGTGTTTATATTTAGGTTTCCCTCTGTTCTCTCCTATATAGATAGATGAATTTGGAACTCTAAATCCAACATGGTTTGTAGTAGCTCTTTGAAACTTGACAAAATAAAGGAGTTCTCAGTTTTGTCTCTATGTTTTGTTTCCTCTTCCAGTAGACCTAGGCACAGACTGTGGAAAAGCACTTTCATTGAGAGGGGTTGCCAAGCTTCTAAGAAATAACGAGTTTCCGAAATACCAGCAAATATTTTTTCACCCAATCTTGATGATACTTGGTGGTAATGATCAGTACACAAATCCCACTTGGCTCACCAAATTTTGTTCTTCTAGGTTGAAGCGTTCGTCTACAGTAGCAGTTTTTATATTTAGTTTTCACTCTGTTCTCTGCTATATAGATAGATGAATTTGGAACTCTAAATCCAACATGGTTTGTAGTAGCTCTTTGAAACTTGACAAAATAAAGGAGTTCTCAGTTTTGTCTCTATGGTTTATTTCCTCTTCAAGTAGCCCTTGGCACAGACGGTGGAAAAGCATTTTCATTGAGAGGGGTTGCCAAACTTCTAAGAAATAACGAGTTTCCGAAATACCAGCAAATATTTTTTCACCCAATGTTGATGATACTTTGTGGAAATGATCAGTACACAAATCCCACTTGGCTCACCAAGTTTTGTTCTAGTAGGTTGAAGCGTTCGTCTACCTTAGCAGTTTTTATATTTAGGTTTCCCTCTGTTCTCTGCTATATAGATAGATGAATTTGGAACTCTAAATCCAACATGGTTTGTAGTAGCTCTTTGAAACTTGACAAAATAAAGGAGTTCTCAGTTTTGTCTCTATGGTTTGTTTCCTCTTCAAGTAGCCCTTGGCACAGACGGTGGAAAAGTAATTTCATTGAATGGGGTTGCCAAACTTCTAAGAAATAACGAGTTTCCGAAATACCAGCAAATATTTTTTCACCCAATGTTGATGATACTTTGTGGAAATGATCAGTACACAAATCCCACTTGGCTCACCAAATTTTGTTCTAGTAGGTTGAAGCGTTCGTCTACCTTAGCAGCTTTTATATTTAGGTTTCCCTCTGTTCTCTCCTATATAGATAGATGACTTTGGAACTCTAAATCCAACATGGTTTGTAGTAGCTCTTTGAAACTTGAAAAAATAAAGGAGTTCTCAGTTTTGTCTCTATGTTTTGTTTCCTCTTCAAGTAGACCTAGGCACAGACTGTGGAAAAGCACTTTCATTCAGAGGGGTTGCCAAGCTTCTAAGAAATAACAAGTTTCCGAAATTCCAGCAAATATTTTTTCACCCAATGTTGATGATACTTGGTGGTAATGATCAGTACACAAATCCCACTTGGTTCACCAAATTTTGTTCTTCTAGGTTGAAGCGTTCGTCTAACTTAGCAGTTTTAATATTTAGGTTTCCCTCTGTTCTCTCCTATATAGATAGATGAATTTGGAACTCTAAATCCAACATGGTTTGTAGTAGCTCTTTGAAACTTGACAAAATAAAGGAGTTCTCAGTTTTGTCTCTATGGTTTGTTTCCTCTTCAAGTAGCCCTTGGCACAGACGGTGGAAAAGCATTTTCATTGAGAGGGGTTGCCAAACTTCTAAGAAATAACGAGTTTCCGAAATACCAGCAAATATTTTTTCACCCAATGTTGATGATACTTTGTGGAAATGATCAGTACACAAATCCCACTTGGCTCACCAAGTTTTGTTCTAGTAGGTTGAAGCGTTCGTCTACCTTAGCAGTTTTTATATTTAGGTTTCCCTCTGTTCTCTGCTATATAGATAGATGAATTTGGAACTCTAAATCCAACATGGTTTGTTGTAGCTCTTTGAAACTTGACAAAATAAAGGAGTTCTCAGTTTTGTCTCTATGGTTTGTTTCCTCTTCAAGTAGCCCTTGGCACAGACGGTGGAAAAGTAATTTCATTGAATGGGGTTGCCAAACTTCTAAGAAATAACGAGTTTCCGAAATACCAGCAAATATTTTTTCACCCAATGTTGATGATACTTTGTGGAAATGATCAGTACACAAATCCCACTTGGCTCACCAAATTTTGTTCTAGTAGGTTGAAGCGTTCGTCTACCTTAGCAGTTTTTATATTTAGGTTTCCCTCTGTTCTCTCCTATATAGATAGATGACTTTGGAACTCTAAATCCAACATGGTTTGTAGTAGCTCTTTGAAACTTGAAAAAATAAAGGAGTTCTCAGTTTTGTCTCTATGTTTTGTTTCCTCTTCAAGAAGACCTAGGCACAGACTGTGGAAAAGCACTTTCATTCAGAGGGGTTGCCAAGCTTCTAAGAAATAACAAATTTCCGAAATTCCAGCAAATATTTTTTCACCCAATGTTGATGATACTTGGTGGTAATGATCAGTACACAAATCCCACTTGGTTCACCAAATTTTGTTCTTCTAGGTTGAAGCGTTCGTCTAACTTAGCAGTTTTAATATTTAGGTTTCCCTCTGTTCTCTCCTATATAGATAGATGAATTTGGAACTCTAAATCCAACATGGTTTGTAGTAGCTCTTTGAAACTTGACAAAATAAAGGAGTTCTCAGTTTTGTCTCTATGGTTTGTTTCCTCTTCAAGTAGCCCTTGGCACAGACGGTGGAAAAGCATTTTCATTGAGAGGGGTTGCCAAACTTCTAAGAAATAACGAGTTTCCGAAATACCAGCAAATATTTTTTCACCCAATGTTGATGATACTTTGTGGAAATGATCAGTACACAAATCCCACTTGGCTCACCAAATTTTGTTCTAGTAGGTTGAAGCGTTCGTCTACCTTAGCAGTTTTTATATTTAGGTTTCCCTCTGTTCTCTCCTATATAGATAGATGACTTTGGAACTCTAAATCCAACATGGTTTGTAGTAGCTCTTTGAAACTTGACAAAATAAAGGAGTTCTCAGTTTTGTCTCTATGATTTGTTTCCGCTTCAAGTAGACCTAGGCACAGACTGTGGAAAAGCACTTTCATTGAGAGGGGTTGCCAAGCTTCTAAGAAATAACAAGTTTCCGAAATACCAGCAAATATTTTTTCACCCAATGTTGATGATACTTGGTGGTAATGATCAGTACACAAATCCCACTTGGTTCACCAAATTTTGTTCTTCTAGGTTGAAGCGTTCGTCTAACATAGCAGTTTTAATATTTAGGTTTCCCTCTGTTCTCTCCTATATAGATAGATGAATTTGGAACTCTAAATCCACCATGGTTTGTAGTAGCTCTTTGAAACTTGACAAAATAAAGGAGTTCTCAGTTTTGTCTCTATGGTTTGTTTTCTCTTCAAGTAGCCCTTGGCACATATGGTGGAAAAACAATTTCATTGAGAGGGGTTGCCGAACTTCTTAGAAATAACAAGTTTCCGAAATACCAGCAAATATTTTTTCACCCAATGTTGATGATACTTTGTGGAAATGATCAGTACACAAATCCCACTTGGCTCACCAAATTTTGTTCCAGTAGGTTGAAGCGTTCGTCTACCTTAGCAGTTTTTATATTTAGGTTTCCCTCTGTTCTCTCCTATATAGATAGATGACTTTGGAACTCTAAATCCAACATGGTTTGTAGTAGCTCTTTGAAACTTGACAAAATAAAGGAGTTCTCAGTTTTGTCTCTATGTTTTGTTTCCTCTTCAAGTAGACCTAGGCACAGACTGTGGAAAAGCACTTTCATTGAGAGGGGTTGCCAAGCTTCTAAGAAACAACAAGTTTCCGAAATACCAGCAAATATTTTTTCACCCAATGTTGATGATACTTGGTGGTAATGATCAGTACACAAATCCCACTTGGTTCACCAAATTTTGTTCTTCTAGGTTGAAGCGTTCGTCTAACTTAGCAGTTTTAATATTTAGGTTTCCCTCTGTTCTCTCCTATATAGATACATGAATTTGGAACTCTAAATCCAACATGGTTTGTAGTAGCTCTTTGAAACTTGACAAAATAAAGGAGTTCTCAGTTTTGTCTCTATGGTTTGTTTTCTCTTCAAGTAGCCCTTGGCACAGATGGTGGAAAAGCAATTTCATTGAGAGGGGTTGCCAAACTTCTTAGAAATAACGAGTTTCCGAAATACCAGCAAATATTTTTTCACCCAATGTTGATGATACTTTGTGGAAATGATCAGTACACAAATCCCACTTGGCTCACCAAATTTTGTTCTTCTAGGTTGAAGCGTTCGTGTACAGTAGCAGTTTTTAAATTTAGTTTTCACTCTGTTCTCTGCTATATAGATAGATGAATTTGGAACTCTAAATCCAACATCGTTTTTAGTAGCTCTTTGAAACTTGACAAAATAAAGGAGTTCTCAGTTTTTTCTCTATGGTTTGTTTCCTCTTCAAGTAGCCCTTGGCACAGACGGTGGAAAAGCAATTTCATTGAAAGGGGTTGCCAAACTTCTAAGAAATAACGAGTTTCCGAAATACCAGCAAATATTTTTTCACCCAATGTTGATGATACTTTGTGGAAATGATCAGTACACAAATCCCACTTGGCTCACCAAATTTTGTTCTAGTAGGTTGAAGCGTTCGTCTACCTTAGCAGTTTTTATATTTAGGTTTCCCTCTGTTCTCTCCTATATAGATAGATGACTTTGGAACTCTAAATCCAACATGGTTTGTAGTAGCTCTTTGAAACTTGACAAAATAAAGGAGTTCTCAGTTTTGTCTCTATGTTTTGTTTCCTCTTCAAGTAGACCTAGGCACAGACTGTGGAAAAGCACTTTCATTGAGAGGGGTTGCCAAGCTTCTAAGAAACAACAAGTTTCCGAAATACCAGCAAATATTTTTTCACCCAATGTTGATGATACTTGGTGGTAATGATCAGTACACAAATCCCACTTGGTTCACCAAATTTTGTTCTTCTAGGTTGAAGCGTTCGTCTAACTTAGCAGTTTTAATATTTAGGTTTCCCTCTGTTCTCTCCTATATAGATACATGAATTTGGAACTCTAAATCCAACATGGTTTGTAGTAGCTCTTTGAAACTTGACAAAATAAAGGAGTTCTCAGTTTTGTCTCTATGGTTTGTTTTCTCTTCAAGTAGCCCTTGGCACAGATGGTGGAAAAGCAATTTCATTGAGAGGGGTTGCCAAACTTCTTAGAAATAACGAGTTTCCGAAATACCAGCAAATATTTTTTCACCCAATGTTGATGATACTTTGTGGAAATGATCAGTACACAAATCCCACTTGGCTCACCAAATTTTGTTCTTCTAGGTTGAAGCGTTCGTGTACAGTAGCAGTTTTTAAATTTAGTTTTCACTCTGTTCTCTGCTATATAGATAGATGAATTTGGAACTCTAAATCCAACATCGTTTGTAGTAGCTCTTTGAAACTTGACAAAATAAAGGAGTTCTCAGTTTTTTCTCTATGGTTTGTTTCCTCTTCAAGTAGCCCTTGGCACAGACGGTGGAAAAGCAATTTCATTGAAAGGGGTTGCCAAACTTCTAAGAAATAACGAGTTTCCGAAATACCAGCAAATATTTTTTCACCCAATGTTGATGATACATTGTGGAAATGATCAGTACACAAATCCCACTTGGCTCACCAAATTTTGTTCTTCTAGGTTGAAGCGTTCGTCTACAGTAGCAGTTTTTATATTTAGGTTTCCCTCTGTTCTCTGCTATATAGATAGATGAATTTGGAACTCTAAATCCAACATGGTTTGTAGTAGCTCTTTGAAACTTGACAAAATAAAGGAGTTCTCAGTTTTGTCTCTATGGTTTGTTTCCTCTTCAAGTAGCCCTTGGCACAGACGGTGGAAAAGTAATTTCATTGAATGGGGTTGCCAAACTTCTAAGAAATAACGAGTTTCCGAAATACCAGCAAATATTTTTTCACCCAATGTTGATGATACTTTGTGGAAATGATCAGTACACAAATCCCACTTGGCTCACCAAATTTTGTTCTAGTAGGTTGAAGCGTTCGTCTACCTTAGCAGTTTTTATATTTAGGTTTCCCTCTGTTCTCTCCTATATAGATAGATGACTTTGGAACTCTAAATCCAACATGGTTTGTAGTAGCTCTTTGAAACTTGAAAAAATAAAGGAGTTCTCAGTTTTGTCTCTATGTTTTGTTTCCTCTTCAAGTAGACCTAGGCACAGACTGTGGAAAAGCACTTTCCTTCAGAGGGGTTGCCAAGCTTCTAAGAAATAACAAGTTTCCGAAATTCCAGCAAATATTTTTTCACCCAATGTTGATGATACTTGGTGGTAATGATAAGTAGACAAATCCCACTTGGTTCAAAAAATTTTGTTCTTCTAGGTTGAAGCGTTCGTCTAACTTAGCAGTTTTAATATTTAGGTTTCCCTCTGTTCTCTCCTATATAGATAGATGAATTTGGAACTCTAAATCCAACATGGTTTGTAGTAGCTCTTTGAAACTTGACAAAATAAAGGAGTTCTCAGTTTTGTCTCTATGGTTTGTTTCCTCTTCAAGTAGCCCTTGGCACAGACGGTGGAAAAGCATTTTCATTGAGAGGGGTTGCCAAACTTCTAAGAAATAACGAGTTTCCGAAATACCAGCAAATATTTTTTCACCCAATGTTGATGATACTTTGTGGAAATGATCAGTACACAAATCCCACTTGGCTCACCAAATTTTGTTCTAGTAGGTTGAAGCGTTCGTCTACCTTAGCAGTTTTTATATTTAGGTTTCCCTCTGTTCTCTGCTATATAGATAGATGAATTTGGAACTCTAAATCCAATGTGGTTTGTAGTAGCTCTTTGAAACTTGACAAAATAAAGGAGTTCTCAGTTTTGTCTCTATGGTTTGTTTCCTCTTCAAGTAGCCCTTGGCACAGACGGTGGAAAAGTAATTTCATTGAATGGGGTTGCCAAACTTCTAAGAAATAACGAGTTTCCGAAATACCAGCAAATATTTTTTCACCCAATGTTGATGATACTTTGTGGAAATGATCAGTACACAAATCCCACTTGGCTCACCAAATTTTGTTCTAGTAGGTTGAAGCGTTCGTCTACCTTAGCAGTTTTTATATTTAGGTTTCCCTCTGTTCTCTCCTATATAGATAGATGACTTTGGAACTCTAAATCCAACATGGTTTGTAGTAGCTCTTTGAAACTTGAAAAAATAAAGGAGTTCTCAGTTTTGTCTCTATGTTTTGTTTCCTCTTCAAGTAGACCTAGGCACAGACTGTGGAAAAGCACTTTCATTGAGAGGGGTTGCCAAGCTTCTAAGAAATAACAAGTTTCCGAAATTCCAGCAAATATTTTTTCACCCAATGTTGATGATACTTGGTGGTAATGATCAGTACACAAATCCCACTTGGTTCACCAAATTTTGTTCTTCTAGGTTGAAGCGTTCGTCTAACTTAGCAGTTTTAATATTTAGGTTTCCCTCTGTTCTCTCCTATATAGATAGATGAATTTGGAACTCTAAATACAACATGGTTTGTAGTAGCTCTTTGAAACTTGACAAAATAAAGGAGTTCTCAGTTTTGTCTCTATGGTTTGTTTCCTCTTCAAGTAGCCCTTGGCACAGACGGTGGAAAAGCATTTTCATTGAGAGGGGTTGCCAAACTTCTAAGAAATAACGAGTTTCCGAAATACCAGCAAATATTTTTTCACCCAATGTTGATGATACTTTGTGGAAATGATCAGTACACAAATCCCACTTGGCTCACCAAATTTTGTTCTAGTAGGTTGAAGCGTTCGTCTACCTTAGCAGTTTTTATATTTAGGTTTCCCTCTGTTCTCTCCTATATAGATAGATGACTTTGGAACTCTAAATCCAACATGGTTTGTAGTAGCTCTTTGAAACTTGAAAAAATAAAGGAGTTCTCAGTTTTGTCTCTATGTTTTGTTTCCTCTTCAAGTAGACCTAGGCACAGACTGTGGAAAAGCACTTTCCTTCAGAGGGGTTGCCAAGCTTCTAAGAAATAACAAGTTTCCGAAATTCCAGCAAATATTTTTTCACCCAATGTTGATGATACTTGGTGGTAATGATAAGTACACAAATCCCACTTGGTTCAAAAAATTTTGTTCTTCTAGGTTGAAGCGTTCGTCTAACTTAGCAGTTTTAATATTTAGGTTTCCCTCTGTTCTCTCCTATATAGATAGATGAATTTGGAACTCTAAATCCAACATGGTTTGTAGTAGCTCTTTGAAACTTGACAAAATAAAGGAGTTCTCAGTTTTGTCTCTATGGTTTGTTTCCTCTTCAAGTAGCCCTTGGCACAGACGGTGGAAAAGCATTTTCATTGAGAGGGGTTGCCAAACTTCTAAGAAATAACGAGTTTCCGAAATACCAGCAAATATTTTTTCACCCAATGTTGATGATACTTTGTGGAAATGATCAGTACACAAATCCCACTTGGCTCACCAAATTTTGTTCTAGTAGGTTGAAGCGTTCGTCTACCTTAGCAGTTTTTATATTTAGGTTTCCCTCTGTTCTCTGCTATATAGATAGATGAATTTGGAACTCTAAATCCAATGTGGTTTGTAGTAGCTCTTTGAAACTTGACAAAATAAAGGAGTTCTCAGTTTTGTCTCTATGGTTTGTTTCCTCTTCAAGTAGCCCTTGGCACAGACGGTGGAAAAGTAATTTCATTGAATGGGGTTGCCAAACTTCTAAGAAATAACGAGTTTCCGAAATACCAGCAAATATTTTTTCACCCAATGTTGATGACACTTTGTGGAAATGATCAGTACACAAATCCCACTTGGCTCACCAAATTTTGTTCTAGTAGGTTGAAGCGTTCGTCTACCTTAGCAGTTTTTATATTTAGGTTTCCCTCTGTTCTCTCCTATATAGATAGATGACTTTGGAACTCTAAATCCAACATGGTTTGTAGTAGCTCTTTGAAACTTGAAAAAATAAAGGAGTTCTCAGTTTTGTCTCTATGTTTTGTTTCCTCTTCAAGTAGACCTAGGCACAGACTGTGGAAAAGCACTTTCCTTCAGAGGGGTTGCCAAGCTTCTAAGAAATAACAAGTTTCCGAAATTCCAGCAAATATTTTTTCACCCAATGTTGATGATACTTGGTGGTAATGATAAGTAGACAAATCCCACTTGGTTCAAAAAATTTTGTTCTTCTAGGTTGAAGCGTTCGTCTAACTTAGCAGTTTTAATATTTAGGTTTCCCTCTGTTCTCTCCTATATAGATAGATGAATTTGGAACTCTAAATCCAACATGGTTTGTAGTAGCTCTTTGAAACTTGACAAAATAAAGGAGTTCTCAGTTTTGTCTCTATGGTTTGTTTCCTCTTCAAGTAGCCCTTGGCACAGACGGTGGAAAAGCATTTTCATTGAGAGGGGTTGCCAAACTTCTAAGAAATAACGAGTTTCCGAAATACCAGCAAATATTTTTTCACCCAATGTTGATGATACTTTGTGGAAATGATCAGTACACAAATCCCACTTGGCTCACCAAATTTTGTTCTAGTAGGTTGAAGCGTTCGTCTACCTTAGCAGTTTTTATATTTAGGTTTCCCTCTGTTCTCTGCTATATAGATAGATGAATTTGGAACTCTAAATCCAATGTGGTTTGTAGTAGCTCTTTGAAACTTGACAAAATAAAGGAGTTCTCAGTTTTGTCTCTATGGTTTGTTTCCTCTTCAAGTAGCCCTTGGCACAGACGGTGGAAAAGTAATTTCATTGAATGGGGTTGCCAAACTTCTAAGAAATAACGAGTTTCCGAAATACCAGCAAATATTTTTTCACCCAATGTTGATGATACTTTGTGGAAATGATCAGTACACAAATCCCACTTGGCTCACCAAATTTTGTTCTAGTAGGTTGAAGCGTTCGTCTACCTTAGCAGTTTTTATATTTAGGTTTCCCTCTGTTCTCTCCTATATAGATAGATGACTTTGGAACTCTAAATCCAACATGGTTTGTAGTAGCTCTTTGAAACTTGAAAAAATAAAGGAGTTCTCAGTTTTGTCTCTATGTTTTGTTTCCTCTTCAAGTAGACCTAGGCACAGACTGTGGAAAAGCACTTTCATTCAGAGGGGTTGCCAAGCTTCTAAGAAATAACAAGTTTCCGAAATTCCAGCAAATATTTTTTCACCCAATGTTGATGATACTTGGTGGAAATGATCAGTACACAAATCCCACTTGGTTCACCAAATTTTGTTCTTCTAGGTTGAAGCGTTCGTCTAACTTAGCAGTTTTAATATTTAGGTTTCCCTCTGTTCTCTCCTATATAGATAGATGAATTTGGAACTCTAAATCCAACATGGTTTGTAGTAGCTCTTTGAAACTTGACAAAATAAAGGAGTTCTCAGTTTTGTCTCTATGGTTTGTTTCCTCTTCAAGTAGCCCTTGGCACAGACGGTGGAAAAGCATTTTCATTGAGAGGGGTTGCCAAACTTCTAAGAAATAACGAGTTTCCGAAATACCAGCAAATATTTTTTCACCCAATGTTGATGATACTTTGTGGAAATGATCAGTACACAAATCCCACTTGGCTCACCAAATTTTGTTCTAGTAGGTTGAAGCGTTCGTCTACCTTAGCAGTTTTTATATTTAGGTTTCCCTCTGTTCTCTCCTATATAGATAGATGACTTTGGAACTCTAAATCCAACATGGTTTGTAGTAGCTCTTTGAAACTTGAAAAAATAAAGGAGTTCTCAGTTTTGTCTCTATGTTTTGTTTCCTCTTCAAGTAGACCTAGGCACAGACTGTGGAAAAGCACTTTCCTTCAGAGGGGTTGCCAAGCTTCTAAGAAATAACAAGTTTCCGAAATTCCAGCAAATATTTTTTCACCCAATGTTGATGATACTTGGTGGTAATGATAAGTACACAAATCCCACTTGGTTCAAAAAATTTTGTTCTTCTAGGTTGAAGCGTTCGTCTAACTTAGCAGTTTTAATATTTAGGTTTCCCTCTGTTCTCTCCTATATAGATAGATGAATTTGGAACTCTAAATCCAACATGGTTTGTAGTAGCTCTTTGAAACTTGACAAAATAAAGGAGTTCTCAGTTTTGTCTCTATGGTTTGTTTCCTCTTCAAGTAGCCCTTGGCACAGACGGTGGAAAAGCATTTTCATTGAGAGGGGTTGCCAAACTTCTAAGAAATAACGAGTTTCCGAAATACCAGCAAATATTTTTTCACCCAATGTTGATGATACTTTGTGGAAATGATCAGTACACAAATCCCACTTGGCTCACCAAATTTTGTTCTAGTAGGTTGAAGCGTTCGTCTACCTTAGCAGTTTTTATATTTAGGTTTCCCTCTGTTCTCTGCTATATAGATAGATGAATTTGGAACTCTAAATCCAATGTGGTTTGTAGTAGCTCTTTGAAACTTGACAAAATAAAGGAGTTCTCAGTTTTGTCTCTATGGTTTGTTTCCTCTTCAAGTAGCCCTTGGCACAGACGGTGGAAAAGTAATTTCATTGAATGGGGTTGCCAAACTTCTAAGAAATAACGAGTTTCCGAAATACCAGCAAATATTTTTTCACCCAATGTTGATGACACTTTGTGGAAATGATCAGTACACAAATCCCACTTGGCTCACCAAATTTTGTTCTAGTAGGTTGAAGCGTTCGTCTACCTTAGCAGTTTTTATATTTAGGTTTCCCTCTGTTCTCTCCTATATAGATAGATGACTTTGGAACTCTAAATCCAACATGGTTTGTAGTAGCTCTTTGAAACTTGACAAAATAAAGGAGTTCTCAGTTTTGTCTCTATGATTTGTTTCCGCTTCAAGTAGACCTAGGCACAGACTGTGGAAAAGCACTTTCATTGAGAGGGGTTGCCAAGCTTCTAAGAAATAACAAGTTTCCGAAATACCAGCAAATATTTTTTCACCCAATGTTGATGATACTTGGTGGTAATGATCAGTACACAAATCCCACTTGGTTCACCAAATTTTGTTGTTCTAGGTTGAAGCGTTCGTCTAACATAGCAGTTTTAATATTTAGGTTTCCCTCTGTTCTCTCCTATATAGATAGATGAATTTGGAACTCTAAATCCACCATGGTTTGTAGTAGCTCTTTGAAACTTGACAAAACAAAGGAGTTCTCAGTTTTGTCTCTATGGTTTGTTTTCTCTTCAAGTAGCCCTTGGCACATATGGTGGAAAAACAATTTCATTGAGAGGGGTTGCCGAACTTCTTAGAAATAACAAGTTTCCGAAATACCAGCAAATATTTTTTCACCCAATGTTGATGATACTTTGTGGAAATGATCAGTACACAAATCCCACTTGGCTCACCAAATTTTGTTCTAGTAGGTTGAAGCGTTCGTCTACCTTAGCAGTTTTTATATTTAGGTTTCCCTCTGTTCTCTCCTATATAGATAGATGACTTTGGAACTCTAAATCCAACATGGTTTGTAGTAGCTCTTTGAAACTTGACAAAATAAAGGAGTTCTCAGTTTTGTCTCTATGTTTTGTTTCCTCTTCAAGTAGACCTAGGCACAGACTGTGGAAAAGCACTTTCATTGAGAGGGGTTGCCAAGCTTCTAAGAAACAACAAGTTTCTGAAATACCAGGAAATATTTTTTCACCCAATGTTGATGATACTTTGTGGAAATGATCAGTACACAAATCCCACTTGGCTCACCAAATTTTGTTCTTCTAGGTTGAAGCGTTCGTGTACAGTAGCAGTTTTTAAATTTAGTTTTCACTCTGTTCTCTCCTATATAGATAGATGAATTTGGAAATCTAAATCCAACATGGTTTGTAGTAGCTCTATGAAACTTGACAAAATAAAGGAGTTCTCAGTTTTTTCTCTATGGTTTGTTTCCTCTTCAAGTAGCCCTTGGCACAGACGGTGGAAAAGCAATTTCATTGAAAGGGGTTGCCAAACTTCTAAGAAATAACGAGTTTCCGAAATACCAGCAAATATTTTTTCACCCAATGTTGATGATACATTGTGGAAATGATCAGTACACAAATCCCACTTGGCTCACCAAATTTTGTTCTTCTAGGTTGAAGCGTTCGTCTACAGTAGCAGTTTTTATATTTAGGTTTCCCTCTGTTCTCTCCTATATAGATAGATGAATTTGGAACTCTAAATCCAACATGGTTTTTAGTAGCTCTTTGAAACTTGACAAAATAAAGGAGTTCTCAGTTTTGTCTCTATGGTTTGTTTCCTCTTCAAGTAGCCCTTGGCACAGACGGTGGAAAAGCATTTTCATTGAGAGGGGTTGCCAAACTTCTAAGAAATAACGAGTTTCCGAAATACCAGCAAATATTTTTTCACCCAATGTTGATGATACTTTGTGGAAATGATCAGTACACAAATCCCACTTGGCTCACCAAATTTTGTTCTTCTAGGTTGAAGCGTTCGTCTACCTTAGCAGTGTTTATATTTAGGTTTCCCTCTGTTCTCTCCTATATAGATAGATGAATTTGGAACTCTAAATCCAACATGGTTTGTAGTAGCTCTTTGAAACTAGACAAAATAAAGGAGTTCTCAGTTTTGTCTCTATGTTTTGTTTCCTCTTCCAGTAGACCTAGGCACAGACTGTGGAAAAGCACTTTCATTGAGAGGGGTTGCCAAGCTTCTAAGAAATAACGAGTTTCCGAAATACCAGCAAATATTTTTTCACCCAATCTTGATGATACTTGGTGGTAATGATCAGTACACAAATCCCACTTGGCTCACCAAATTTTGTTCTTCTAGGTTGAAGCGTTCGTCTACAGTAGCAGTTTTTATATTTAGTTTTCACTCTGTTCTCTGCTATATAGATAGATGAATTTGGAACTCTAAATCCAACATGGTTTGTAGTAGCTCTTTGAAACTTGACAAAATAAAGGAGTTCTCAGTTTTGTCTCTATGGTTTGTTTCCTCTTCAAGTAGACCTTGGCACAGACGGTGAAAAAGCACTTTCATTGAAAGGGGTTGCCAAACTTCTAAGAAATAACGAGTTTCCGAAATACCAGCAAATATTTTTTCACCCAATGTTGATGATACTTTGTGGAAATGATCAGTAGACAAATCCCACTTGGCTCACCAAATTTTGTTCTAGTAGGTTGAAGCGTTCGTCTACCTTAGCAGTTTTTATATTTAGGTTTCCCTCTGTTCTCTCCCACATAGATAGATGTCTTTGGAACTCTAAATCAACATGGTTTGTAGTAGCTCTTTGAAACTTGAAAAAAATAAAGGAGTTCTCAGTTTTGTCTCTATGTTTTGTTTCCTCTTCAAGTAGACCTAGGCACAGACTGTTGAAAAGCACTTTCATTGAGAGGGGTTGCCAAGCTTCTAAGAAATAACGAGTTTCCGAAATACCAGCAAATATTTTTTCACCCAATGTTGATGATACTTGGTGGTAATGATCAGTACACAAATCCCACTTGGTTCACCAAATTTTGTTCTTCCAGGTTGAAGCGTTCGTCTACCTTAGCAGTTTTAATATTTAGGTTTCCCTCTGTTCTCTCCTATATAGATAGATGAATTTGGAACTCTAAATCCAACATGGTTTGCAGTAGCTCTTTGAAACTTGACAAAATAAAGGAGTTCTCAGTTTTTTCTCTATGGTTTGTTTCCTCTTCAAGTAGCACTTGGCACAGACGGTGGAAAAGCATTTTCATTGAGAGGGGTTGCCAAACTTCTAAGAAATAACGAGTTTCCGAAATACCAGCAAATATTTTTTCACCCAATGTTGATGATACTTTGTGGAAATGATCAGTACACAAATCCCACTTGGCTCACCAAATTTTGTTCTTCTAGGTTGAAGCGTTCGTCTACCTTAGCAGTGTTTATATTTAGGTTTCCCTCTGTTCTCTCCTATATAGATAGATGAATTTGGAACTCTAAATCCAACATGGTTTGTAGTAGCTCTTTGAAACTTGACAAAATAAAGGAGTTCTCAGTTTTGTCTCTATGTTTTGTTTCCTCTTCCAGTAGACCTAGGCACAGACTGTGGAAAAGCACTTTCATTGAGAGTGGTTGCCAAGCTTCTAAGAAATAACGAGTTTCCGAAATACCAGCAAATATTTTTTCACCCAATCTTGATGATACTTGGTGGTAATGATCAGTACTCAAATCCCACTTGGCTCACCAAATTTTGTTCTTCTAGGTTGAAGCGTTCGTCTACAGTAGCAGTTTTTATATTTAGTTTTCACTCTGTTCTCTGCTATATAGATAGATGAATTTGGAACTCTAAATCCAACATGGTTTGTAGTAGCTCTTTGAAACTTGACAAAATAAAGGAGTTCTCAGTTTTGTCTCTATGGTTTGTTTCCTCTTCAAGTAGACCTTGGCACAGACGGTGAAAAAGCACTTTCATTGAAAGGGGTTGCCAAACTTCTAAGAAATAACGAGTTTCCGAAATACCAGCAAATATTTTTTCACCCAATGTTGATGATACTTTGTGGAAATGATCAGTAGACAAATCCCACTTGGCTCACCAAATTTTGTCTAGTAGGTTGAAGCGTTCGTCTACCTTAGCAGTTTTTATATTTAGGTTTCCCTCTGTTCTCTCCCACATAGATAGATGTCTTTGGAACTCTAAATCAACATGGTTTGTAGTAGCTCTTTGAAACTTGAAAAAAATAAAGGAGTTCTCAGTTTTGTCTCTATGTTTTGTTTCCTCTTCAAGTAGACCTAGGCACAGACTGTTGAAAAGCACTTTCATTGAGAGGGGTTGCCAAGCTTCTAAGAAATAACGAGTTTCCGAAATACCAGCAAATATTTTTTCACCCAATGTTGATGATACTTGGTGGTAATGATCAGTACACAAATCCCACTTGGTTCACCAAATTTTGTTTTTCCAGGTTGAAGCGTTCGTCTACCTTAGCAGTTTTAATATTTAGTTTTCCCTCTGTTCTCTCCTATATAGATAGATGAATTTGGAACTCTAAATCCAACATGGTTTGCAGTAGCTCTTTGAAACTTGACAAAATAAAGGAGTTCTCAGTTTTTTCTCTATGGTTTGTTTCCTCTTCAAGTAGCACTTGGCACAGACGGTGGAAAAGCATTTTCATTGAGAGGGGTTGCCAAACTTCTAAGAAATAACGAGTTTCCGAAATACCACCAAATATTTTTCACCCAATGTTGATGATACTTTGTGGAAATGATCAGTACACAAATCCCACTTGGCTCACCAAATTTTGTTCTTCTAGGTTGAAGCGTTTGTCTACCTTAGCAGTGTTTATATTTAGGTTTCCCTCTGTTCTATCCTGTATACATAGATGGATTTGGAACTCTAAATCCAACATGGTTTGTAGTAGATTTTTGAAACTTGAAAAAATAAAGGAGTTCTCAGCTTTGTCTCTCTGTTTTGTTTCATCTTCCAGTAGACCTAGGCACAGACTGTGGAAAAGCACTTTCATTGAGAGGGGTTGCCAAGCTTCTAAGAAATAACGAGTTTCCGAAATACCAGCAAGTCTTTTTTCCCCCAATCTTGATGATACTTGGTGGTGATGATCAGTACACAAATCTCACTTGGCTCACCAAATTTTGTTCTTCTAGGTTGAAGTGTTCGTCTAGAGTAGCAGTTTTGATTCTTACGTTTCACTCTGTTCTCTCCTATATAGATAGATGAATTTGGAACTCTAAATCCAACATGGTTTGCAGTAGCTCTTTGAAACTTGACAAAATAACGTAGTTCTCAGTTTTGTCACTATGTTTTGTTTCCTCTTCAAGTAGTCCTAGGCACAGACTGTGGAAAAGCACTTTCATTGAGAGGGGTTGCCAAGCTTTTAAGAAATAACATGTTTCCGAAATACCAGCAAACATTTTTTCACCCAATCTTGATGATACTTGGTGGTAATGATCAGTACACAAATCCCACTTGGCTCACCAAATTCTGTTCTTCTAGGTTGAAGCGTTCATTTCCAGTAGCAGTTTTTATATGTAGGTTTCACTCTGTTTTCTCCTATATAGACAGATGACTTTGGAACTCTAATTCCAACATGGTTTGCAATAGCTTTTTGAAACTTGGCAAAATAAAGTAGTTCTCAGTTTTGTCTCTATGTTTTGTTTCCTCTTCAAGTAGACCTAGGCACAGACTGTGGAAAAGCACTTTCATTGAAAGGGGTTGCCAAGCTTCTATAAAATGACGAGTTTCCGAAATACCAGCAAATATTTTTTCACCCAATCTTGATGATACTTGCTGGTAATGATCAGTACACAAATCCCATTTGGCTCACCAAATTTTGTTCTTCTAGGTTGAAGCGTTCGTTTACACTAGCTGTTTTTATTTTTAAGTTTCACTCTGTTCTCTCCTATATAAATAGATGAATTTGGAACTCTAAATCCAACATGGTTTGTAGTAGCTTTTGAAACTTGACAAAATAAAGGAGTTCTCAGATTTGTCTCTATGGATTGTTTCCTGTTCAAGTAGCCCTAGGCACTGACGGTGGAAATGCACTTTCATTGAGAGGGGTTGCCAAGCTTCTAAGAAATAACGAGTTTCCAAAATACCAGCAAATATTTTTTTACCCAATCTTGATGATACTTGGTGGTGATGATCGGTACACAAATCTCACTTGGCTCACCAAATTTTGTTCTTCTAGGTTGATGTGTTCGTCTAGAGTAGCAGTTTTGATTCTTACGTTTCACTTTGTTCTCTCCTATATAGATAGATGAATTTGGAACTCTAAATTCAACATGGTTTGCAGTAGCTCTTTAAAACTTGACAAAATAACGTAGTTCTCAGTTTTGTCTCTATGTTTTGTTTCCTCTTCAAGTAGTCCTAGGCACAGACTTTGGAAAAGCACTTTCATTGAGAGGGGTTGCCAAGCTTTTAAGAAATAACATGTTTCCGAAATACCAGCAAAAATTTTTTCACCCAATCTTGATGATACTTGGTGGTAATGATCAGTACACAAATCCCACTTGGCTCACCAAATTCTTTTCTTCTAGGTTGAAGCGTTCATTTACAGTAGCAGTTTTTATATGTAGGTTTCACTCTGTTTTCTCCTATATAGACAGATGACTTTGGAACTCTAATTCCAACATGGTTTGCAATAGCTTTTTGAAACTTGGCAAAATAAAGTAATTCTCAGTTTTGTCTCTATGTTTTGTTTCCTCTTCAAGTAGATCTAGGCACACACTGTGAAAAAGCACTTTCATTGAAATGGGTTGCCAAGCGTCCAAGAAATTACGAGTTTCCGAAATACCAGCAAATATTTTTTCACCCAAGGTTGATGATACGTGGTGGTAATAATCGGTACACAAATCCCACTTGGCTCACCAAATTTTGTTCTTCTAGGTTGAAGCGTTCGAGTACAGTAGTAGTTTTTATATTTAGGTTTCACTGTGTTCTCTGCTATATAGATAGATGAATTTGGAACTCTAAATCCAACATGGTTTCTAGTAGCTCTTTGAAACTTGATAAAAAAAAGGAGTTCTCAGTTTTGTCTCTATGGTTTGTTTCCTCTTCAAGTAGCCCTTGG
This sequence comes from Callospermophilus lateralis, assembly GCF_048772815.1. Taxonomy (NCBI): domain Eukaryota; kingdom Metazoa; phylum Chordata; class Mammalia; order Rodentia; family Sciuridae; genus Callospermophilus; species Callospermophilus lateralis. Next base: position 23,595 of record NW_027515540.1, read on the forward strand.
CACAGACGGTGGAAAAGCACTTTCATTGAGAGGGGTTGCCAAACTTCTAAGAAATAACGAGTTTCTGAAATACCAGCAAATATTTTTTCACCCAACCTTGATGATACTTGGAGGTAATGATCAGTACACAAATCCCACTTTGCTCACCAAATTCTGTTCTTCTAGGTTGAAGCGTTCGTCTACAGTAGCAGTTTTTATATTTAGGTTTCCCTCTGTTCTCTCCTATATAGATAGATGAATTTGGAACTCTAAATCCAACATGGTTTGCAGTAGCTCTTTGAAACTTGACAAAATAACGTAGTTCTCAGTTTTGTCTCTATGTTTCGTTTCCTCTTGAAGTAGTCCTAGGCACAGACTGTGGAAAAGCACTTTCATTGAGAGGGGTTGCCAAGCTTTTAAGAAATAACATGTTTCCGAAATACCAGCAAACATTTTTTCACCCAATCTTGATGATACTTGGTGGTAATGATCAGTACACAAATTCCACTTGGCTCACCAAATTCTGTTCTTCTAGGTTGAAGCGTTCGTTTACAGTAGCAGTTTTTATATGTAGGTTTCACTCTGTTTTCTCCTATATAGACAGATGACTTTGGAACTCTAATTCCAACATGGTTTGCAATAGCTTTTTGAAACTTGGCAAAATAAAGTAATTCTCAGTTTTGTCTCTATGTTTTGTTTCCTCTTCAAGTAGATCTAGGCACACACTGTGAAAAAGCACTTTCATTGAAATGGGTTGCCAAGCTTCCAAGAAATTACGAGTTTCCGAAATACCAGCAAATATTTTTTCACCCAAGGTTGATGATACGTGGTGGTAATAATCGGTACACAAATCCCACTTGGCTCACCAAATTTTGTTCTTCTAGGTTGAAGCGTTCGTCTACAGTAGCAGTTTTTATATTTAGGTTTCACTGTGTTCTCTGCTATATAGATAGATGAATTTGGAACTCTAAATCCAACATGGTTTCTAGTAGCTCTTTGAAACTTGATAAAATAAAGGAGTTCTCAGTTTTGTCTCAATGGTTTGTTTCCTCTTCAAGTAGCCCTTGGCACAGACGGTGGAAAGCACTTTCATTGAGAGGGGTTGCCAAACTTCTAAGAAATAACGAGTTTCCGAAATAAAAGCAAATATTTTTTCACCAAATGTTGGTGATACTTTGTGGTAATGATCAGTACACAAATCCCACTTGGCTCACCAAATTTTGTTCTTCTAGGTTGAAGCGTTTCCTCTACCTTAGCAGTTTTTATATTTAGGTTTCCCTCTGTTCTCTCCTATATAGATAGATGAAATTGGAACTCTAAATCCAACATGGTTTGTAGTAGCTCTTTGAAACTTGAAAAATAAAGGAGTTCTCAGTTTTGTCTCTATGTTTTGTTTCCTCTTCATTAGACCTAGGCACAGACTGTGAAAAAGCACTTTCATTGAGAGGGGTTGCCAAGCTTCTAAGAAATAACGAGTTTCCGAAATACCAGCAAATATTTTTTCAAGCAATCTTGATAAACTTGGAGGTAATGATCAGTACACAAATCCCACTTGGCCCACCAAATTTTGTTCTTCTAGGTTGAAGCATTCGTGTACAGTAGCAGTTTTTATTTTTAGGTTTCACTCTGTTCTCTGCTACATAGATAGATGAATGTGGAACTCTAAATCCAACATGGTTTGTAGTAGCTCTTTAAAACTTGACAAAATACAGGAGTTCTCAGTTTTGTCTCTATGGTTTGTTTCCTCTTCAAGTATCCCTAGGCACAGACGTTGGAAAAGCAATTTCATTGAGAGGGGTTGCCAAACTTGTAAGAAATAACGAGTTTACGAAATACCAGCAAATATTTTTTCACCCAATGTTGATGATAATTTGTGGTAATGATCAGTACACAAATCCCACTTGGGTTCACCAAATTTTGTCCTTCTAGGTTGAAGCGTTCGTCTACCTTAGCAGATTTTATATTTAGGATTCCCTCTGTTCTCTCCTATATAGATAAATGAATTTGGAACTCTAAATCCAACATGGTTTGCAGTAGCTCTGTGAAACTTGACAAAATAAAGTAGTTCTCAGTTTTGTCTCTATGTTTTGTTTCCTCTTCCAGTAGACCTAGGCACAGACTGTGAAAAGCACTTTCATTGAGAGGGGTTGCCAACCTTCTAAGAAATAATGAGTTTCCGAAATACCAGCAAGTTTTTTTCACCCATCTTGATGATACTTGGTGGTAATGATCAGTACACAAATCCCATTTGGCTCACCAAATTTTGTTCTTCTAGGTTAAAGCGTTCGTTTACAGTAGCAGTTTTTATTTTTAGGTTTCATTCTGTTCTCTCCTATATCGATAGATGAATTTGAAACTCTAAATCCAACATGGTTTGTAGTATCTCTTTGAAACTTGAGAAAATAAAGGAGTTCTCAGTTTTTTCTCTATGGATTGTTTCCTGTTCAAGTAGCCCTAGGCAATGACTGTGGAAATGCACTTTCATACAGAGGATAGCCAAGCTTCTAAGAAATAACGAGTTTCCGAAATACCAGTAAATATTTTTCCACGCAATCTTGATGATACTTGGTGGTGATGATCGGTACACAAATCCCACTTGGCTCATCAAATTTTGTTCTTCTAGTTTTAAGCGTTCGTCTACAGTAGCAGTTTTTATATTTAGGTTTCACTGTGTTCTCTCCTATATAGACAGATGAATTTGGAACTCTAAATCCAATATTGTTTCTAGTATCTCATTGAAACTTGACAAAATAAAGGAGTGCTCAGTTTTGTCTCTACGATTGTTTCCGCTTCAACTAGCCCAGCAGAGACTGTGGAAAATCACTTTCATTTAGAGGGGTTTCCAAGCTTCCAAGTAATTACGAGTTTCCAAAATACCAGCAAATATTTTTTCACCCAAACTTGATGATACTTGGAGGTAATGATCAGTACACAAATCCCACTTTACTCACCAAATTCTGTTCTTCTAGGTTGAAGCGTTTGTCTACAGTAGCAGTTTTTAAATTTAGTTTTCACTCTGTTCTCTGCTATATAGATAGATGAATTTGGAACTCTAAATCCAACATCGTTTGTAGTAGCTCTTTGAAACTTGACAAAATAAAGGAGTTCTCAGTTTTTTCTCTATGGTTTGTTTCCTGTTAAAGTAGCCCTTGGCACAGACGGTGGAAAAGCAATTTCTTTGAAAGGGGTTGCCAAACTTCTAAGAAATAACGAGTTTCCGAAATACCAGCAAATATTTTTTCACCCAATGTTGATGATACATTGTGGAAATGATCAGTACACAAATCCCACTTGGCTCACCAAATTTTGTTCTTCTAGGTTGAAGCGTTCGTCTACAGTAGCAGTTTTTATATTTAGGTTTCCCTCTGTTCTCTGCTATATAGATAGATGAATTTGGAACTCTAAATCCAACATGGTTGTAGTAGCTCTTTGAAACTTGACAAAATAAAGGAGTTCTCAGTTTTGTCTCTATGGTTTGTTTCCTCTTCAAGTAGCCCTAGGCACAGACGGTGGAAAAGCACTTTCATTGAGAGTGGTTGCCAAACTTCTAAGAAATAACGAGTTTCCGAAATACCAGCAAATATTTTTTCACCCAATGTTGATGATACTTTGTGGTATTGATCAGTACACAAATCCCACTTGGCTCACCAAAGTTTATTCTTCTAGGTTGAATCATTTGTCTACCTTAGCAGTTTTTATATTTAGGTATCCCTCTGTTCTCTCCTATATAGATAGATGACTTTGGAACTCTAAATCCAACATGGTTTGTAGTAGCTCTTTGAAACTTGAAAAAATAAAGGAGTTCTCAGTTTTGTCTCTATGTTTTGTTTCCTCTTCAAGTAGACCTAGGCACAGACTGTGGAAAAGCACTTTCATTGAGAGGGGTTGCCAATCTTCTAAGAAATAACGAGTTTCCGAAATACCAGCAAATATTTTTTCACCCAATCTTGATGATACTTCGTGGTAATGATCAGTACACAAATCCCACTTGGTTCACCAAATTTTGTTCTTCCAGTTTGAAGCGTTCGTCTACCTTAGCAGTTTTAATATTTAGGTTTCCCTCTGTTCTCTCCTATATAGATAGATGAATTTGGAACTCTAAATCCAATATGGTTTGTAGTAGCTCTTTGAAACTTGACAAAATAAAGGAGTTCTCAGTTTTGTCTCTATGGTTTGTTTCCTTTTCAAGTAGCCCTTGGCACAGACGGTGGAAAAGCATTTTCATTGAGAGGGGTTGCCAAACTTCTAAGAAATAACGAGTTTCCGAAATACCAGCAAATGTTTTTCACCCAATGTTGATGATACTTTGTTTAAATGATCAGGACACAAATCCCACTTGGCTCACCAAATTTTGTTCTTCTAGGTTGAAGCGTTCGTCTACCTTAGCAGTTTTTATATTTAGGTTTCCCTCTGTTCTCTCCTATATAGAGAGATGAATTTGGAACTCTAAATCCAACAAGGTTTGTAGTAGCTCTTTGAAACTTGAAAAAATAAAGGAGTTCTCAGCTTTGTCTCTATGTTTTGTTTCCTCTTCCAGTAGACGTAGGCACAGACTGTGGAAAAGCACTTTCATTGAGAGGGGTTGCCAAGCTTCTAAGAAATAACGAGTTTCCGAAATACCAGCAAATCTTTTTTCACCCAATCTTGATGATACTTGGTGGTGATGATCGGTACACAAATCCCACTTGGCTCACCAAATTTTGTTCTTCTAGGTTGAAGCGTTCGTCTACAGTAGCAGTTTTATTTTTAGATTTCACTCTGTTCTCTCCTATATAGATAGATGAATTTGGAACTCTAAATCCAACATGGTTTGTAGTAGCTTTTGAAACTTGACAAAATAAAGGAGTTCTCAGATTTGTCTCTATGGATTGTTTTCTTTTCAAGTAGCCCTAGGCACTGACGGTGCAAATGCACTTTCATTGAGAGGGGTTGCCAAGCTTCTAAGAAACAACGAGTTTCCAAAATACCAGCAAATATTTTTTTACCCAATCTTGATGATACTTGGTGGTGATGATCGGTACACAAATCTCACTTGGCTCACCAAATTTTGTTCTTCTAGGTTGAAGTGTTCGTCTAGAGTAGCAGTTTTGATTCTTACGTTTCACTCTGTTCTCTCCTATATAGATAGATGAATTTGGAACTCTAAATCCAACATGGTTTGCAGTAGCTCTTTGAAACTTGACAAAATAACGTAGTTCTCAGTTTTGTCTCTATGTTTTGTTTCCTCTTCAAGTAGTCCTAGGCACAGACTGTGGAAAAGCACTTTCATTGAGAGGGGTTGCCAAGCTTTTAAGAAATAACAGGTTTCCGAAATACCAGCAAACATTTTTTCATCCAATCTTGATGATACTTGGTGGTAATGATCAGTACACAAATCCCACTTGGCTCACCAAATTCTGTTCTTCTAGGTTGAAGCGTTCGTTTACAGTAGCAGTTTTTATATGTAGGTTTCACTCTGTTTTCTCCAATATAGACAGATGAATTTGGAACTCTAAATCCAACATGGTTTGCAATAGCTTTTTGAAACTTGGCAAAATAAAGTAATTCTCAGTTTTGTCTCTATGTTTTGTTTCCTCTTCAAGTAGATCTAGGCACACACTGTGAAAAAGCCCTTTCATTGAAATGGGTTGCCAAGCTTCCAAGAAATTACGAGTTTCCAAAATACCAGCAAATATTTTTTCACCCAAGGTTGATGATACGTGGTGGTAATGATCGGTACACAAAACCCACTTGGCTCACCAAATTTTGTTCTTCTAGGTTGAAGCCTTCGTCTACAGTAGCAGTTTTTATATTTAGGTTTCACTGTGTTCTCTGCTATATAGATAGATGAATTTGGAACTCTAAATCCAACATTGTTTCTAGTAGGTCTTTGAAACTTGATAAAATAAAGGAGTTCTCAGTTTTGTCTCTATGGTTTGTTTCCTCTTCAAGTAGCCCTTGGCACAGACAGTGGAAAAGCACTTTCATTGAGAGAGGTTGCCAAACTTCTAAGAAATAACGAGTTTCCGAAATACCAGCAAATATTTTTTCACCAAATGTTGGTGATACTTTGTGGTAATGATCAGTACACAAATCCCACTTGGCTCACCAAATTTTGTTTTTCTAGGTTGAACCGTTCCTCTACCTTAGCAGTTTTTATATTTAGGTTTCCCTCTGTTCTCTCCTATATAGATAGATGAAATTAGAACTCTAAATCCAACATGGTTTGTAGTAGCTCTTTGAAACTTGAACAAATAAAGGAGTTCTCCGTTTTGTCTCTATGTTTTGTTTCCTCTTCATTAGACCTAGGCACAGACTGTGGAAAAGCAATTTCATTGAGAGGGGTTGCCAAACTTGTAAGGAATAACGAGTTTCCGAAATACCAGCAAATATTTTTTCACCCAATCTTGATAAACTTGGAGGTAATGATCAGTACACAAATCCCACTTGGCTCACCAAATTTTGTTCTTCTAGGTTGAAGCGTTCGTTTACAGTACCAGTTTTTATTTTTACGTGTCACTCTGTTCTCTCCTATATAGATACATGAATTTGAAACTCTAAATCCAATATGGTTTGTAGTAGCTCTTTGAAACTTGACAAAGTAAAGGAGTTCTCAGTTTTGTCTCTATGATTTGTTTCCACTTCATGTAGCCCTAAGCAGAGACTATGGAAAAGCACTTTAGTCGAAAAGTGTTGCCAAGCTTCCAAGAAATTACGAGATTCCGAAATACCAGCAAATATTTTTTCACCCAAGGTTGATGATACGCGGTGGTAATGATCAGTACACAAATCCCACTTGGCCCACCAAATTTTGTTCTTCTAGGTTGAAGCGTTCGTGTACAGTAGCAGTTTTTATTTTTAGGTTTCACTCTGTTCTCTGCTACATAGATAGAAGAATTTGGAACTCTAAATCCAACATGGTTTGTAGTAGCTCTTTACAACTTGACAAAATACAGGAGTTCTCTGTTTTGTCTCTATGGTTTGTTTCCTCTTCAAGTATCCCTAGGCACAGACGTTGGAAAAGCAATTTCATTGAGAGAGGTTGCCAAACTTGTAAGGAATAACGAGTTTAAGAAATACCAGCAAATATTTTTTCACCCAATGTTGATGATAATTTGTGGTAATGATCAGTACACAAATCCCACTTGGTTCACCAAATTTTGTTCTTCTAGGTTGAAGCGTTCGTCTACCTTAGCAGTTTTTATATTTAGGTTTCCCTCTGTTCTCTCCTATATAGATAAATGAATTTGGAACTCTAAATCCAACATGGTTTGCAGTAGCTCTTTGAAACTTGACAAAATAAAGTAGTTCTCAGTTTTGTCTCTATGTTTTGTTTCCTCTTCCAGTAGACCTAGGCACAGACTGTGGAAAAGCACTTTCATTGAGAGGGGTTGCCAAGCTTCTAAGAAATAACGAGTTTCTGAAATACCAGCAAGTTTTTTTCACCCAATCTTGATGATACTTCGTGGTAATGATCAGTACACAAATCCCATTTGGCTCACCAAATTTTGTTCTTCTAGGGTGAAGCGTTCGTTTACAGTAGCAGTTTTTATTTTTAGGTTTCATTCTGTTCTCTCCTATATCGACAGATGAATTTGAAACTCTATATCCAACATGGTTTGTAGTATCTCTTTGAAACTTGACAAAATAAAGGAGTTCTCAGTTTTTTCTCTATGGATTGTTTCCTGTTCAAGTAGCCCTAGGCAATGACTGTGGAAATGCACTTTCATAGAGAGGGATAGCCAAGCTTTTAAAAAATAACGAGTTTCCGAAATACCAGTAAATATTTTTCCACGGAATCTTGATGATACTTGGTGGTGATGATCGGTACACAAATCCCACTTGGCTCACCAAATTTTGTTCTTCTAGTTTTAAGCGTTCGTCTACAGTAGCAGTTTTTATATTTAGGTTTCACTCTGTTCTCTCCTATATAGACAGATGAATTTGGAACTCTAAATCCAATATTGTTTCTAGTATCTCATTGAAACTTGACAAAATAAAGGAGTGCTCAGTTTTGTCTCTACGATTTGTTTCCGCTTCAAGTAGCCCAGCAGAGACTGTGGAAAAGCACTTTCATTGAGAGTGGTTGCCAAACTTCTAGGAAATAACGAGTTTCCGAAATACCAGCAAATATTTTTTCACCCAATGTTGATGATACTTTGTGGTATTGATCAGTACACAAATCCCACTTGGCTCACCAAAGTTTATTCTTCTAGGTTGAATCATTCGTCTACCTTAGCAGTTTTTATCTTTAGGTTTCCCTCTGTTCTCTCCTATATAGATAGATGACTTTGGAACTCTAAATCCAACATGGTTTGTAGTAGCTCTTTGAAACTTGAAAAAATAAAGGAGTTCTCAGTTTTGTCTCTATGTTTTGTTTCCTCTTCAAGTAGACCTAGGCACAGACTGTGGAAAAACACTTTCATTGAGAGGGGTTGCCAAGCTTCTAAGAAATAACGAGTTTCCGAAATACCAGCAAATATTTTTTCACCCAATCTTGATGATACTTCGTGGTAATGATCAGTACACAAATCCCACTTGGTTCACCAAATTTTGTTCTTCCAGGTTGAAGCGTTCGTCTACCTTAGCATTTTTAATATTTAGGTTTCCCCCTGTTCTCTCCTATATAGATAGATGAATTTGGAACTCTAAATCCAACATGGTTTGTAGTAGCTCTTTGAAACTTGACAAAATAAAGGAGTTCTCAATTTTGTCTCTATGGTTTGTTTCCTCTTCAAGTAGCCCTTGGCACAGACGGTGGAAAAGCATTTTCATTGAGAGGGGTTGCCAAACTTCTAAGAAATAACGAGTTTCCGAAATACCAGCAAATATTTTTCACCCAATGTTGATGATACTTTGTGGAAATGATCAGTACACAAATCCAACTTGGCTCACCAAATTCTGTTCTTCTAGGTTGAAGCGTTCGTCTACCTTAGCAGTGTTTATATTTAGGTTTCCCTCTGTTCTCTCCTATATAGATAGATGAATTTGGAACTCTAAATCCAACATGGTTTGCAGTAGCTCTTTGAAACTTGACAAAATAACGTATTTCTCAGTTTTGTCTCTATGTTTTGTTTCCTCGTCAAGTAGTCCTAGGCACAGACTGTGGAAAAGCACTTTCATTGAGAGGGGTTGCCAAGCTTTTAAGAAATAACATGTTTCCGAAATACCAGCAAACATTTTTTCACCCAATCTTGATGATACTTGGTGGTAATGATCAGTACACAAATCCCACTTGGCTCACCAAACTCTGTTCTTCTAGGTTGAAGCGTTTGTTTACAGTAGCAGTTTTTATATGTAGGTTTCAATCTGTTTTCTCCTATATAGACAGATGACTTTGGAACTCTAAATCCAACATGGTTTGCAATAGCTTTTTGAAACTTGGCAAAATAAAGTAATTCTCAGTTTTGTCCCTATGTTTTGTTTCCTCTTCAAGTAGATCTAGGCACACACTGTAAAAAAGCACTTTCATTGAAATGGGTTGCCAAGCTTCCAAGAAATTAGGAGTTTTCGAAATACCAGCAAATATTTTCTCACCCAAGGTTGATGATACGTGGTGGTATTGATCAGTACACAAATCCCACTTGGCTCACCAAAGTTTATTCTTCTAGGTTGAATCATTCGTCTACCTTAGCAGTTTTTATATTTAGGTTTCCCTCTGTTCTCTCCTATATAGATAGATGAATTTGGAACTCTAAATCCAACATGGTTTGCAGTAGCTCTTTGAAACTTGACAAATTAAAGTAATTCTCAGTTTTTTCTCCATGTTTTGTTTCTTCTTCAACTAGTCCTAGGCACTGACTGTGGAAAAGCACTTTCATTGTGAGGGGTTGCCAAGCTTCTAAGAAATAACGAGTTTCCAAATACCAGCAAATATTTTTTCACCGAATCTTGATGATACTTGGTGGTAATGATCAGTACACAAATCCCACTTGGCTCACCAAATTTTGTTCTTCTAGGATGAAGCGTTCGTTTACAGTAGCAGTTTTTTATATTTAGGTTTCACTCTATTCTCTGCTATATAGATAGATGAATTTGCAACTCTAAATCCAACATGGTTTGTAGTAGCTCTTTGAAACTTGACAAAATAAAGGAGTTCTCAGTTTTTCTCTATGTTTTGTTTCCTCTTCAAGTAACCCTATGCAGAGACTGTGGAAAAGCACTTTCATTGAGAGGGGTTGCCAAGCTTCTAAGAAATAACAAGTTTCCGTAATACCAGCAAATATTTTTTCACCCAATCTTGATGATCCTTGGTGGTGATGATCAGTACACAAATCCCACTTGGCTCACCAAATTTTGTTCTTCTAGCTTGAGCGTTGGTCTACAGTAGCAGTTTTTATTTTTGGTTTCACTATATTCTCTCCTATATAGACAGATGAATTTGGAACTCTAAATCCAATATTGTTTGTAGTAGCTCTTTGAAACTTCACACAATAAAGGAGTGCTCAGTTTTGTCTCTATGATTTGTTTCCGCTACAAGTAGCCCTAAGCAGAGACTGTGGAAAAGCACTTTCACTGAGAGGGGTTACCAAGCTTCCAAGAAAATACGAGTTTCCGAAATGCCAGGAAACATTTTTTCACCCAATATTCATGATACTTGGTGGTATTGATAGTTAAACAAATCCCACTTGGCTCACCAAATTTTGTTCTGCTCGGTTGAAGCGTTCATCTACAGTACCAGTTTGTATATTTAGGTTTCACTCTGTTCTCTCCTATATAGATAGATGATTTTGGAACCCTAAATCCAATATGGTTTGTAGTAGCTCTTTGAAACTTGGCAAAGTAAAGGAGTTCTCAGTTTTGTCTCTATGATTTGTTTCCGCTTCATGTAGCCCTAAGCAGAGACAGTGGAAAAGCACTTTTATTGAAAGGGGTTGCCATGCATCCAAGAAATAACGAATTTCCGAAATATCAGCAAATATTTTTCACCCAAGGTTGATGATACGTGGTGGTAATGATCAGTACACAACTCCCACTTGGCTCACCAAATTTTGTTCTTCTAGGTTGAAGCGTTCGTCTACAGTAGAAGTTTTTATATTTAGGTTTAATTCTGTTCCCTGCTATGTAGATAGATGAATTTGGAACTCTAAATCCCACATGGTATGTAGTAGCTCTTTCAAACTTGACACAATAAAAGAGTTCTCAGTTTTGTCTCTATGGTTTGTTTCCTCTTCAAGTAGCCCTAGACACAGACGGTGGAAAAGCACTTTCATTGAGAGGGGTTGCCAAACTTCTAAGAAATAACGAGTTTCCAAAATACCAGCAAATATTTTTTCACCCAACGTTGATGATACTTTGTGATAATGATCAGTACACAAATCCCACTTGGCTCACCAAATTTTGTTCTTCTAGGATGAAGCGTTCGTCTACCTTAGCAGTTTTTATATTTAGGTTTCCCTCTTTTCTCTCCTATATAGATAGATTAATTTGGAACTCTAAATCCAACACGGTTTGCAGTAGCTCTTTGAAACTTGACAAAATAAAGTAGTTCTCAGTTTTGTCTCCATGTTTGGTTCCTCTTCAAGTAGTCCTAGGCACTGACTGTGGAAAAGCACTTTCATTGAGAGGGGTTGCCAAGCTTCTAAGAAATAACGAGTTTCCGAAATACCAGCAAATATTTTTGCACCGAATCTTGATGATACTTGGTGGTAATGATCAGTACACAAATCATACTTGGCTCACTAAATTTTGTTCTTCTAGGTTAAAGCGTTCGTTTACAGTAGCAGTTTTTATAATTAGGTTTCACTCTATTCTCTGCTATATAGATAGATGAATTTGGAACTCTAAATCCAACATGGTTTGTAGTAGCTCTTTGAAACTTGACAAAATAAAGGAGTTCTCAGTTTTGTCTCTATGATTTGTTTCCTCTTCAAGTAGCCCTAGGCACAGACGGTGGTAAAGCACTTTCATTGAGAGGGGTTGCCAAGCTTCTAAGAAATAACGAGTTTCTGAAATTCCAGCAAATATTTTTTCACCCAATGTTGATGATACTTGGTGGTAATGATCAGTACACAAATCCCACTTGGCTCACCAAATTTTGTTCTTCTAGGTTGATGCGTTCGTCTACTGTAGAAGTTTTTATATTTAGGTTTCACACTATTCTCTGCTATATAGATAGATGAATTTGGAACTCTAAATCCAACATGGTATGTAGTATCTCTTTGAAACTTGACAAAATAAAGTAGTTCTCAGTTTTGTCTCCATGTTTTGTTTCCTCTTCAAGTAGTCCTAGGCACTGACTGTGGAAAAGCACTTTCATTGAGAGGGGTTCCCAAGCTTCTAAGAAATAACGAGTTTCCGAAATACCAGCAAATATTTTTTCACCGAATCTTGATGATACTTGGTGGTAATGATCAGTACACAAATCCCACTTGGCTCACCAAATTTTGTTATGCCAGGTTGAAGCGTTCGTTTACAGTAGCAGTTTTTATAATTAGGTTTCACTCTATTCTGTGCTATATAGATAGATGAATTTGGAACTCTAAATCCAACATGGTTTGTAGTAGCTCTTTGAAACTTAAAAAAATAAAGGAGTTCTCAGTTTTGTCTCTATTTTGTTTACTCTTCAAGTAGCCCTAGGCACAAACGGTGGAAAAGCACTTTCATTGAGAGGGGTTGCCAAACTTGTAAGAAATAACGAGTTTACGAAATACCAGCAAATATTTTTTCACCCAATGTTGATGATAATTTGTGGTAATGATCAGTACACAAATCCCACTTGGTTCACCAAATTTTGTCCTTCTAGGTTGAAGCGTTCGTCTACCTTAGCAGTTTTTATATTTAGGATTCCCTCTGTTCTCTCCTATATAGATAAATGAATTTGGAACTCTAAATCCAACATGGTTTGCAGTAGCTCTGTGAAACTTGACAAAATAAAGTAGTTCTCAGTTTTGTCTCTATGTTTTGTTTCCTCTTCCAGTAGACCTAGGCACAGACTGTGGAAAAGCACTTTCATTGAGAGGGGTTGCCAACCTTCTAAGAAATAATGAGTTTCCGAAATACCAGCAAGTTTTTTTCACCCATCTTGATGATACTTGGTGGTAATGATCAGTACACAAATCCCATTTGGCTCACCAAATTTTGTTCTTCTAGGTTAAAGCGTTCGTTTACAGTAGCAGTTTTTATTTTTAGGTTTCATTCTGTTCTCTCCTATATCGATAGATGAATTTGAAACTCTAAATCCAACATGGTTTGTAGTATCTCTTTGAAACTTGACAAAATAAAGGAGTTCTCAGTTTTTTCTCTATGGATTGTTTCCTGTTCAAGTAGCCCTAGGCAATGACTGTGGAAATGCACTTTCATACAGAGGGATAGCCAAGCTTCTAAGAAATAACGAGTTTCCGAAATACCAGTAAATATTTTTCCACGCAATCTTGATGATACTTGGTGGTGATGATCGGTACACAAATCCCACTTGGCTCATCAAATTTTGTTCTTCTAGTTTTAAGCGTTCGTCTACAGTAGCAGTTTTTATATTTAGGTTTCACTGTGTTCTCTCCTATATAGACAGATGAATTTGGAACTCTAAATCCAATATTGTTTCTAGTATCTCATTGAAACTTGACAAAATAAAGGAGTGCTCAGTTTTGTCTCTACGATTTGTTTCCGCTTCAACTAGCCCAGCAGAGACTGTGGAAAATCACTTTCATTTAGAGGGGTTTCCAAGCTTCCAAGTAATTACGAGTTTCCGAAATACCAGCAAATATTTTTTCACCCAAACTTGATGATACTTGGAGGTAATGATCAGTACACAAATCCCACTTTACTCACCAAATTCTGTTCTTCTAGGTTGAAGCGTTCGTCTACAGTAGCAGTTTTTAAATTTAGTTTTCACTCTGTTCTCTGCTATATAGATAGATGAATTTGGAACTCTAAATCCAACATCGTTTGTAGTAGCTCTTTGAAACTTGACAAAATAAAGGAGTTCTCAGTTTTTTCTCTATGGTTTGTTTCCTCTTAAAGTAGCCCTTGGCACAAACGGTGGAAAAGCAATTTCATTGAAAGGGGTTGCCAAACTTCTAAGAAATAACGAGTTTCCGAAATACCAGCAAATATTTTTTCACCCAATGTTGATGATACATTGTGGAAATGATCAGTACACAAATCCCACTTGGCTCACCAAATTTTGTTCTTCTAGGTTGAAGCGTTCGTCTACAGTAGCAGTTTTTATATTTAGGTTTCCCTCTGTTCTCTGCTATATAGATAGATGAATTTGGAACTCTAAATCCAACATGGTTTGTAGTAGCTCTTTGAAACTTGACAAAATAAAGGAGTTCTCAGTTTTGTCTCTATGGTTTGTTTCCTCTTCAAGTAGCCCTAGGCACAGACGGTGGAAAAGCACTTTCATTGAGAGGGGTTGCCAATCTTCTAAGAAATAACGAGTTTCCGAAATACCAGCAAATATTTTTTCACCCAATGTTGATGATACTTTGTGGTATTGATCAGTACACAAATCCCACTTGGCTCACCAAAGTTTATTCTTCTAGGTTGAATCATTTGTCTACCTTAGCAGTTTTTATATTTAGGTATCCCTCTGTTCTCTCCTATATTGATAGATGACTTTGGAACTCTAAATCCAACATGGTTTGTAGTAGCTCTTTGAAACTTGAAAAAATAAAGGAGTTCTCAGTTTTGTCTCTATGTTTTGTTTCCTCTTCAAGTAGACCTAGGCACAGACTGTGGAAAAGCACTTTCATTGAGAGGGGTTGCCAATCTTCTAAGAAATAACGAGTTTCCGAAATACCAGCAAATATTTTTTCACCCAATCTTGATGATACTTCGTGGTAATGATCAGTACACAAATCCCACTTGGTTCACCAAATTTTGTTCTTCCAGTTTGAAGCGTTCGTCTACCTTAGCAGTTTTAATATTTAGGTTTCCCTCTGTTCTCTCCTATATAGATAGATGAATTTGGAACTCTAAATCCAATATGGTTTGTAGTAGCTCTTTGAAACTTGACAAAATAAAGGAGTTCTCAGTTTTGTCTCTATGGTTTGTTTCCTTTTCAAGTAGCCCTTGGCACAGACGGTGGAAAAGCATTTTCATTGAGAGGGGTTGCCAAACTTCTAAGAAATAACGAGTTTCCGAAATACCAGCAAATATTTTTCACCCAATGTTGATGATACTTTGTGGAAATGATCAGGACACAAATCCCACTTGGCTCACCAAATTTTGTTCTTCTAGGTTGAAGCGTTCGTCTACCTTAGCAGTTTTTATATTTAGGTTTCCCTCTGTTCTCTCCTATATAGAGAGATGAATTTGGAACTCTAAATCCAACATGGTTTGTAGTAGCTCTTTGAAACTTGAAAAAATAAAGGAGTTCTCAGCTTTGTCTCTATGTTTTGTTTCCTCTTCCAGTAGACGTAGGCACAGACTGTGGAAAAGCACTTTCATTGAGAGGGGTTGCCAAGCTTCTAAGAAATAACGAGTTTCCGAAATACCAGCAAATCTTTTTTCACCCAATCTTGATGATACTTGGTGGTGATGATCGGTACACAAATCCCACTTGGCTCACCAAATTTTGTTCTTCTAGGTTGAAGCGTTCGTCTACAGTAGCAGTTTTATTTTTAGATTTCACTCTGTTCTCTCCTATATAGATAGATGAATTTGGAACTCTAAATCCAACATGGTTTGTAGTAGCTTTTGAAACTTGACAAAATAAAGGAGTTCTCAGATTTGTCTCTATGGATTGTTTTCTTTTCAAGTAGCCCTAGGCACTGACGGTGCAAATGCACTTTCATTGAGAGGGGTTGCCAAGCTTCTAAGAAACAACGAGTTTCCAAAATACCAGCAAATATTTTTTTACCCAATCTTGATGATACTTGGTGGTGATGATCGGTACACAAATCTCACTTGGCTCACCAAATTTTGTTCTTCTAGGTTGAAGTGTTCGTCTAGAGTAGCAGTTTTGATTCTTACGTTTCACTCTGTTCTCTCCTATATAGATAGATGAATTTGGAACTCTAAATCCAACATGGTTTGCAGTAGCTCTTTGAAACTTGACAAAATAACGTAGTTCTCAGTTTTGTCTCTATGTTTTGTTTCCTCTTCAAGTAGTCCTAGGCACAGACTGTGGAAAAGCACTTTCATTGAGAGGGGTTGCCAAGCTTTTAAGAAATAACAGGTTTCCGAAATACCAGCAAACATTTTTTCATCCAATCTTGATGATACTTGGTGGTAATGATCAGTACACAAATCCCACTTGGCTCACCAAATTCTGTTCTTCTAGGTTGAAGCGTTCGTTTACAGTAGCAGTTTTTATATGTAGGTTTCACTCTGTTTTCTCCAATATAGACAGATGAATTTGGAACTCTAAATCCAACATGGTTTGCAATAGCTTTTTGAAACTTGGCAAAATAAAGTAATTCTCAGTTTTGTCTCTATGTTTTGTTTCCTCTTCAAGTAGATCTAGGCACACACTGTGAAAAAGCCCTTTCATTGAAATGGGTTGCCAAGCTTCCAAGAAATTACGAGTTTCCAAAATACCAGCAAATATTTTTTCACCCAAGGTTGATGATACGTGGTGGTAATGATCGGTACACAAAACCCACTTGGCTTACCAAATTTTGTTCTTCTAGGTTGAAGCCTTCGTCTACAGTAGCAGTTTTTATATTTAGGTTTCACTGTGTTCTCTGCTATATAGATAGATGAATTTGGAACTCTAAATCCAACATTGTTTCTAGTAGGTCTTTGAAACTTGATAAAATAAAGGAGTTCTCAGTTTTGTCTCTATGGTTTGTTTCCTCTTCAAGTAGCCCTTGGCACAGACAGTGGAAAAGCACTTTCATTGAGAGAGGTTGCCAAACTTCTAAGAAATAACGAGTTTCCGAAATACCAGCAAATATTTTTTCACCAAATGTTGGTGATACTTTGTGGTAATGATCAGTACACAAATCCCACTTGGCTCACCAAATTTTGTTTTTCTAGGTTGAACCGTTCCTCTACCTTAGCAGTTTTTATATTTAGGTTTCCCTCTGTTCTCTCCTATATAGATAGATGAAATTAGAACTCTAAATCCAACATGGTTTGTAGTAGCTCTTTGAAACTTGAAAAAATAAAGGAGTTCTCCGTTTTGTCTCTATGTTTTGTTTCCTCTTCATTAGACCTAGGCACAGACTGTGGAAAAGCAATTTCATTGAGAGGGGTTGCCAAACTTGTAAGGAATAACGAGTTTCCGAAATACCAGCAAATATTTTTTCACCCAATCTTGATAAACTTGGAGGTAATGATCAGTACACAAATCCCACTTGGCTCACCAAATTTTGTTCTTCTAGGTTGAAGCGTTCGTTTACAGTACCAGTTTTTATTTTTACGTGTCACTCTTTTCTCTCCTATATAGATACATGAATTTGAAACTCTAAATCCAATATGGTTTGTAGTAGCTCTTTGAAACTTGACAAAGTAAAGGAGTTCTCAGTTTTGTCTCTATGATTTGTTTCCACTTCATGTAGCCCTAAGCAGAGACTATGGAAAAGCACTTTAGTCGAAAAGTGTTGCCAAGCTTCCAAGAAATTACGAGATTCCGAAATACCAGCAAATATTTTTTCACCCAAGGTTGATGATACGCGGTGGTAATGATCAGTACACAAATCCCACTTGGCCCACCAAATTTTGTTCTTCTAGGTTGAAGCGTTCGTGTACAGTAGCAGTTTTTATTTTTAGGTTTCACTCTGTTCTCTGCTACATAGATAGAAGAATTTGGAACTCTAAATCCAACATGGTTTGTAGTAGCTCTTTACAACTTGACAAAATACAGGAGTTCTCAGTTTTGTCTCTATGGTTTGTTTCCTCTTCAAGTATCCCTAGGCACAGACGTTGGAAAAGCAATTTCATTGAGAGAGGTTGCCAAACTTGTAAGGAATAACGAGTTTAAGAAATACCAGCAAATATTTTTTCACCCAATGTTGATGATAATTTGTGGTAATGATCAGTACACAAATCCCACTTGGTTCACCAAATTTTGTTCTTCTAGGTTGAAGCGTTCGTCTACCTTAGCAGTTTTTATATTTAGGTTTCCCTCTGTTCTCTCCTATATAGATAAATGAATTTGGAACTCTAAATCCAACATGGTTTGCAGTAGCTCTTTGAAACTTGACAAAATAAAGTAGTTCTCAGTTTTGTCTCTATGTTTTGTTTCCTCTTCCAGTAGACCTAGGCACAGACTGTGGAAAAGCACTTTCATTGAGAGGGGTTGCCAAGCTTCTAAGAAATAACGAGTTTCTGAAATACCAGCAAGTTTTTTTCACCCAATCTTGATGATACTTCGTGGTAATGATCAGTACACAAATCCCATTTGGCTCACCAAATTTTGTTCTTCTAGGGTGAAGCGTTCGTTTACAGTAGCAGTTTTTATTTTTAGGTTTCATTCTGTTCTCTCCTATATCGACAGATGAATTTGAAACTCTATATCCAACATGGTTTGTAGTATCTCTTTGAAACTTGACAAAATAAAGGAGTTCTCAGTTTTTTCTCTATGGATTGTTTCCTGTTCAAGTAGCCCTAGGCAATGACTGTGGAAATGCACTTTCATAGAGAGGGATAGCCAAGCTTTTAAAAAATAACGAGTTTCCGAAATACCAGTAAATATTTTTCCACGGAATCTTGATGATACTTGGTGGTGATGATCGGTACACAAATCCCACTTGGCTCACCAAATTTTGTTCTTCTAGTTTTAAGCGTTCGTCTACAGTAGCAGTTTTTATATTTAGGTTTCACTCTGTTCTCTCCTATATAGACAGATGAATTTGGAACTCTAAATCCAATATTGTTTCTAGTATCTCATTGAAACTTGACAAAATAAAGGAGTGCTCAGTTTTGTCTCTACGATTTGTTTCCGCTTCAAGTAGCCCAGCAGAGACTGTGGAAAAGCACTTTCATTGAGAGTGGTTGCCAAACTTCTAGGAAATAACGAGTTTCCGAAATACCAGCAAATATTTTTTCACCCAATGTTGATGATACTTTGTGGTATTGATCAGTACACAAATCCCACTTGGCTCACCAAAGTTTATTCTTCTAGGTTGAATCATTCGTCTACCTTAGCAGTTTTTATCTTTAGGTTTCCCTCTGTTCTCTCCTATATAGATAGATGACTTTGGAACTCTAAATCCAACATGGTTTGTAGTAGCTCTTTGAAACTTGAAAAAATAAAGGAGTTCTCAGTTTTGTCTCTATGTTTTGTTTCCTCTTCAAGTAGACCTAGGCACAGACTGTGGAAAAACACTTTCATTGAGAGGGGTTGCCAAGCTTCTAAGAAATAACGAGTTTCCGAAATACCAGCAAATATTTTTTCACCCAATCTTGATGATACTTCGTGGTAATGATCAGTACACAAATCCCACTTGGTTCACCAAATTTTGTTCTTCCAGGTTGAAGCGTTCGTCTACCTTAGCATTTTTAATATTTAGGTTTCCCCCTGTTCTCTCCTATATAGATAGATGAATTTGGAACTCTAAATCCAACATGGTTTGTAGTAGCTCTTTGAAACTTGACAAAATAAAGGAGTTCTCAGTTTTGTCTCTATGGTTTGTTTCCTCTTCAAGTAGCCCTTGGCACAGACGGTGGAAAAGCATTTTCATTGAGAGGGGTTGCCAAACTTCTAAGAAATAACGAGTTTCTGAAATACCAGCAAATATTTTTCACCCAATGTTGATGATACTTTGTGGAAATGATCAGTACACAAATCCAACTTGGCTCACCAAATTCTGTTCTTCTAGGTTGAAGCGTTCGTCTACCTTAGCAGTGTTTATATTTAGGTTTCCCTCTGTTCTCTCCTATATAGATAGATGAATTTGGAACTCTAAATCCAACATGGTTTGCAGTAGCTCTTTGAAACTTGACAAAATAACGTATTTCTCAGTTTTGTCTCTATGTTTTGTTTCCTCGTCAAGTAGTCCTAGGCACAGACTGTGGAAAAGCACTTTCATTGAGAGGGGTTGCCAAGCTTTTAAGAAATAACATGTTTCCGAAATACCAGCAAACATTTTTTCACCCAATCTTGATGATACTTGGTGGTAATGATCAGTACACAAATCCCACTTGGCTCACCAAACTCTGTTCTTCTAGGTTGAAGCGTTTGTTTACAGTAGCAGTTTTTATATGTAGGTTTCAATCTGTTTTCTCCTATATAGACAGATGACTTTGGAACTCTAAATCCAACATGGTTTGCAATAGCTTTTTGAAACTTGGCAAAATAAAGTAATTCTCAGTTTTGTCCCTATGTTTTGTTTCCTCTTCAAGTAGATCTAGGCACACACTGTAAAAAAGCACTTTCATTGAAATGGGTTGCCAAGCTTCCAAGAAATTAGGAGTTTTCGAAATACCAGCAAATATTTTCTCACCCAAGGTTGATGATACGTGGTGGTATTGATCAGTACACAAATCCCACTTGGCTCACCAAAGTTTATTCTTCTAGGTTGAATCATTCGTCTACCTTAGCAGTTTTTATATTTAGGTTTCCCTCTGTTCTCTCCTATATAGATAGATGAATTTGGAACTCTAAATCCAACATGGTTTGTAGTAGCTCTTTGAAACTTGACAAAATAAAGGAGTTCTCAGTTTTGTCTCTATGGTTTGTTTCCTCTTCAAGTAGCCCTTGGCACAGACGGTGGAAAAGCATTTTCATTGAGAGGGGTTGCCAAACTTCTAAGAAATAACGAGTTTCCGAAATACCAGCAAATATTTTTCACCCAATGTTGATGATACTTTGTGGAAATGATCAGTACACAAATCCAACTTGGCTCACCAAATTCTGTTCTTCTAGGTTGAAGCGTTCGTCTACCTTAGCAGTGTTTATATTTAGGTTTCCCTCTGTTCTCTCCTATATAGATAGATGAATTTGGAACTCTAAATCCAACATGGTTTGCAGTAGCTCTTTGAAACTTGACAAAATAACGTAGTTCTCAGTTTTGTCTCTATGTTTTGTTTCCTCGTCAAGTAGTCCTAGGCACAGACTGTGGAAAAGCACTTTCATTGAGAGGGGTTGCCAAGCTTTTAAGAAATAACATGTTTCCGAAATACCAGCAAACATTTTTTCACCCAATCTTGATGATACTTGGTGGTAATGATCAGTACACAAATCCCACTTGGCTCACCAAACTCTGTTCTTCTAGGTTGAAGCGTTTGTTTACAGTAGCAGTTTTTATATGTAGGTTTCAATCTGTTTTCTCCTATATAGACAGATGACTTTGGAACTCTAAATCCAACATGGTTTGCAATAGCTTTTTGAAACTTGGCAAAATAAAGTAATTCTCAGTTTTGTCCCTATGTTTTGTTTCCTCTTCAAGTAGATCTAGGCACACACTGTAAAAAAGCACTTTCATTGAAATGGGTTGCCAAGCTTCCAAGAAATTAGGAGTTTTCGAAATACCAGCAAATATTTTCTCACCCAAGGTTGATGATACGTGGTGGTATTGATCAGTACACAAATCCCACTTGGCTCACCAAAGTTTATTCTTCTAGGTTGAATCATTCGTCTACCTTAGCAGTTTTTATATTTAGGTTTCCCTCTGTTCTCTCCTATATAGATAGATGAATTTGGAACTCTAAATCCAACATGGTTTGTAGTAGCTCTTTGAAACTTGACAAAATAAAGGAGTTCTCAGTTTTGTCTCTATGGTTTGTTTCCTCTTCAAGTAGCCCTTGGCACAGACGGTGGAAAAGCATTTTCATTGAGAGGGGTTGCCAAACTTCTAAGAAATAACGAGTTTCCGAAATACCAGCAAATATTTTTCACCCAATGTTGATGATACTTTGTGGAAATGATCAGTACACAAATCCAACTTGGCTCACCAAATTCTGTTCTTCTAGGTTGAAGCGTTCGTCTACCTTAGCAGTGTTTATATTTAGGTTTCCCTCTGTTCTCTCCTATATAGATAGATGAATTTGGAACTCTAAATCCAACATGGTTTGCAGTAGCTCTTTGAAACTTGACAAAATAACGTAGTTCTCAGTTTTGTCTCTATGTTTTGTTTCCTCGTCAAGTAGTCCTAGGCACAGACTGTGGAAAAGCACTTTCATTGAGAGGGGTTGCCAAGCTTTTAAGAAATAACATGTTTCCGAAATACCAGCAAACATTTTTTCACCCAATCTTGATGATACTTGGTGGTAATGATCAGTACACAAATCCCACTTGGCTCACCAAACTCTGTTCTTCTAGGTTGAAGCGTTTGTTTACAGTAGCAGTTTTTATATGTAGGTTTCAATCTGTTTTCTCCTATATAGACAGATGACTTTGGAACTCTAAATCCAACATGGTTTGCAATAGCTTTTTGAAACTTGGCAAAATAAAGTAATTCTCAGTTTTGTCCCTATGTTTTGTTTCCTCTTCAAGTAGATCTAGGCACACACTGTAAAAAAGCACTTTCATTGAAATGGGTTGCCAAGCTTCCAAGAAATTAGGAGTTTTCGAAATACCAGCAAATATTTTCTCACCCAAGGTTGATGATACGTGGTGGTATTGATCAGTACACAAATCCCACTTGGCTCACCAAAGTTTATTCTTCTAGGTTGAATCATTCGTCTACCTTAGCAGTTTTTATATTTAGGTTTCCCTCTGTTCTCTCCTATATAGATAGATGAATTTGGAACTCTAAATCCAACATGGTTTGCAGTAGCTCTTTGAAACTTGACAAATTAAAGTAATTCTCAGTTTTTTCTCCATGTTTTGTTTCTTCTTCAACTAGTCCTAGGCACTGACTGTGGAAAAGCACTTTCATTGTGAGGGGTTGCCAAGCTTCTAAGAAATAACGAGTTTCCAAATACCAGCAAATATTTTTTCACCGAATCTTGATGATACTTGGAGGTAATGATCAGTACACAAATCCCACTTGGCTCACCAAATTTTGTTCTTCTAGGATGAAGCGTTCGTTTACAGTAGCAGTTTTTTATATTTAGGTTTCACTCTATTCTCTGCTATATAGATAGATGAATTTGCAACTCTAAATCCAACATGGTTTGTAGTAGCTCTTTGAAACTTGACAAAATAAAGGAGTTCTCAGTTTTTCTCTATGTTTTGTTTCCTCTTCAAGTAACCCTATGCAGAGACTGTGGAAAAGCACTTTCATTGAGAGGGGTTGCCAAGCTTCTAAGAAATAACAAGTTTCCGTAATACCAGCAAATATTTTTTCACCCAATCTTGATGATCCTTGGTGGTGATGATCAGTACACAAATCCCACTTGGCTCACCAAATTTTGTTCTTCTAGCTTGAGCGTTGGTCTACAGTAGCAGTTTTTATTTTTGGTTTCACTATATTCTCTCCTATATAGACAGATGAATTTGGAACTCTAAATCCAATATTGTTTGTAGTAGCTCTTTGAAACTTCACACAATAAAGGAGTGCTCAGTTTTGTCTCTATGATTTGTTTCCGCTACAAGTAGCCCTAAGCAGAGACTGTGGAAAAGCACTTTCACTGAGAGGGGTTACCAAGCTTCCAAGAAAATACGAGTTTCCGAAATGCCAGGAAACATTTTTTCACCCAATATTCATGATACTTGGTGGTATTGATAGTTAAACAAATCCCACTTGGCTC
The DNA here is from genome assembly GCF_048772815.1 of Callospermophilus lateralis. Classification (NCBI taxonomy): domain Eukaryota; kingdom Metazoa; phylum Chordata; class Mammalia; order Rodentia; family Sciuridae; genus Callospermophilus; species Callospermophilus lateralis. The sequence continues at coordinate 47,079 of NW_027515540.1, forward strand.
ACCAAATTTTGTTCTGCTCGGTTGAAGCGTTCGTCTACAGTACCAGTTTGTATATTTAGGTTTCACTCTGTTCTCTCTTATATAGATAGATGATTTTGGAACCCTAAATCCAATATGGTTTGTAGTAGCTCTTTGAAACTTGGCAAAGTAAAGGAGTTCTCAGTTTTGTCTCTATGATTTGTTTCCGCTTCATGTAGCCCTAAGCAGAGACAGTGGAAAAGCACTTTTATTGAAAGGGGTTGCCATGCATCCAAGAAATAACGAATTTCCGAAATATCAGCAAATATTTTTCACCCAAGGTTGATGATACGTGGTGGTAATGATCGGTACACAACTCCCACTTGGCTCACCAAATTTTGTTCTTCTAGGTTGAAGCGTTCGTCTACAGTAGAAGTTTTTATATTTAGGTTTAATTCTGTTCCCTGCTATGTAGATAGATGAATTTGGAACTCTAAATCCCACATGGTATGTAGTAGCTCTTTCAAACTTGACACAATAAAAGAGTTCTCAGTTTTGTCTCTACGGTTTGTTTCCTCTTCAAGTAGCCCTAGACACAGATGGTGGAAAAGCACTTTCATTGAGAGGGGTTGCCAAACTTCTAAGAAATAACGAGTTTCCAAAATACCAGCAAATATTTTTTCACCCAACGTTGATGATACTTTGTGATAATGATCAGTACACAAATCCCACTTGGCTCACCAAATTTTGTTCTTCTAGGATGAAGCGTTCGTCTACCTTAGCAGTTTTTATATTTAGGTTTCCCTCTTTTCTCTCCTATATAGATAGATTAATTTGGAACTCTAAATCCAACACGGTTTGCAGTAGCTCTTTGAAACTTGACAAAATAAAGTAGTTCTCAGTTTTGTCTCCATGTTTGGTTCCTCTTCAAGTAGTCCTAGGCACTGACTGTGGAAAAGCACTTTCATTGAGAGGGGTTGCCAAGCTTCTAAGAAATAACGAGTTTCCGAAATACCAGCAAATATTTTTGCACCGAATCTTGATGATACTTGGTGGTAATGATCAGTACACAAATCATACTTGGCTCACTAAATTTTGTTCTTCTAGGTTAAAGCGTTCGTTTACAGTAGCAGTTTTTATAATTAGGTTTCACTCTATTCTCTGCTATATAGATAGATGAATTTGGAACTCTAAATCCAACATGGTTTGTAGTAGCTCTTTGAAACTTGACAAAATAAAGGAGTTCTCAGTTTTGTCTCTATGATTTGTTTCCTCTTCAAGTAGCCCTAGGCACAGACGGTGGTAAAGCACTTTCATTGAGAGGGGTTGCCAAGCTTCTAAGAAATAACGAGTTTCTGAAATTCCAGCAAATATTTTTTCACCCAATGTTGATGATACTTGGTGGTAATGATCAGTACACAAATCCCACTTGGCTCACCAAATTTTGTTCTTCTAGGTTGATGCGTTCGTCTACTGTAGAAGTTTTTATATTTAGGTTTCACACTATTCTCTGCTATATAGATAGATGAATTTGGAACTCTAAATCCAACATGGTATGTAGTAGCTCTTTGAAACTTGACAAAATAAAGTAGTTCTCAGTTTTGTCTCCATGTTTTGTTTCCTCTTCAAGTAGTCCTAGGCACTGACTGTGGAAAAGCACTTTCATTGAGAGGGGTTCCCAAGCTTCTAAGAAATAACGAGTTTCCGAAATACCAGCAAATATTTTTTCACCGAATCTTGATGATACTTGGTGGTAATGATCAGTACACAAATCCCACTTGGCTCACCAAATTTTGTTATGCCAGGTTGAAGCGTTCGTTTACAGTAGCAGTTTTTATAATTAGGTTTCACTCTATTCTGTGCTATATAGATAGATGAATTTGGAACTCTAAATCCAACATGGTTTGTAGTAGCTCTTTGAAACTTAAAAAAATAAAGGAGTTCTCAGTTTTGTCTCTATTTTGTTTACTCTTCAAGTAGCCCTAGGCACAAACGGTGGAAAAGCACTTTCATTGAGAGGGGTTGCCAAGCTTCTAAGAATTCACGAGTTTCCGAAATACCGGCAAATATTTTTTCACCGAATCTTGATGATACTTGGTGGTAATAATCAGAACACAAATCCCACTTGGCTCACCAAATTTTGTTCTTCTAGGTTTAAGCGTTCGTTTACAGTAGCAGTTTTTATATGTAGGTTTCACTCTGTTTTGTCCTATAGAGACAGATGACTTTGGAACTCTAAATCCAACATGGTTTGCAGTAGCTCTTTGAAACTTGACAAAATAAAGTAGTTCTCAGTTTTGTCTCCATGTTTTGTTTCCTCTTCAAGTAGTCCTAGGCACTGACTGTGGAAAAGCACTTTCATTGAGAGGGGTTGCCAAGCTTCTAAGAAATAACGAGATTCCGAAATACCAGCAAATATTTTTGCACCGAATCTTGATGATACTTGGTGGTAATGATCAGTACACAAATCCCACTTGGCTCACCAAATTTTGTTCTTCTAGGTTGAAGCGTTCGTTTACAGTATCAGTTTTTATAATTAGGTTTCACTCTATTCTCTGCTATATAGAAAGATGAATTTGGAACTCTAAATCCAACATGGTTTGTAGTAGCTCTTTGAAACTTGACAAAATAAAGGAGTTCTCAGTTTTGTCTCTATGGTTTGTTTCCTCTTCAAGTAGCCCTAGGCACAGACGGTGGAAAAGCTCTTTCATTGAGAGGGGTTGCGAAACTTCTAAGAAATAACGAATTTCCGAAATACCAGCAAATATTTTTTCACCCAATGTTGATGATACTTTCTGGTAATGATCAGTACACAAATCCCACTTGGCTCACCAAATTTTGTTCTTCTAGGTTGAAGCGTTCGTCTACCTTAGCAGTTTTTCTATTTAGGTTTCACTCTGTTCTCTGCCGTATAGATAGATGAATTTGGAACTCTAAATCCAACATGGTTTGTAGTAGCTCTTTGAAACTTGACAAAATAAAGGAGTTCTGAGTTTTGTCTCGATGATTTGCTTCCGCTTCAAGTAGCCCTAAGCAGTGACTGTGGAAAAGCACTTTCCTTGAGAGGGGTTGCCAGGCTTCCAAGAAATTACGAGTTTCCGAAATACCAGCAAATATTTTTTCACCCAATCTTGATGATACTTGGTGGTGAAGATCGGTACACAAATCCCACTTGGCTCACCAAATTTTGTTCTTCTAGGTTGAAGCTTTCGTCTACAGTAGCAGTTTTTATATTTAGGTTCCACTCTGTTCTCTCCTATATAGATAGATGAATTTGGAACTCTAAATCCAACATGGTTTGTAGTAGCTTTTTGAAACTTGACAAAATAAAAGAGTTCTTAGTTTTGTCTCTATGGTTTGTTTCCTCTTCAAGTAGTCCTAGGCACAGACTGTGGAAAAGCACTTTCAGTGAGAGGGGTTGCCAAGCGTCTAAGAAATAACGAGTTTCCGAAATACCAGCAAATATTTTTTCACCCAATGTTGATGATACTTGGTGGTAATGATCAGTACACAAATCCCACTTGGCTCACCAAATTCTCTTCTTCTAGGTTGAAACGTTCCTCTGCAGTAGCAGTTTATATATTTAGGTTTCACTCTGTTCTCTCCTATATAGAGATGAATTTGGAAATTTAAAACCAACATGGTTTGTAGTAGCTCTTTCAAACTTGAAAAAACAAAGGAATTCTCAGTTTTGTCTCTATGGTTTGTTTCCTCTTCAAGTAGCCCTAGGCACAGACTGTGGAAAAGCACTTTTAGTGAAAGGGGTTGCCAAGCTTATATGAAATAACGAGTTTCCGAAATACCAGGAAATATTTTTTCACCCAATCTTGATGATACTAGGTGGAAATGATCAGTACACAAATCCCACTTGGCTCACCAAATTTTGTTCTTCTACGTTGAAGCGTTCGTCTACATTAGCAGTTATTATATTTAGGTTTCACTCTGTTCTCTCCTAAATACATAGATATATTTGGAACTCTAAATCCAACATGTTTTGAAGTAGCTCTTTGAAACTTGACAAAATAAAGGAGTTCTCAGTTTTCTCTCTATGGTTTGTTTCCTCTTCAATTAGCTCTAGGCACAGACGGTGGAAAAGCACTTTCATTGAGAGGGGTTGCCAAGCTTCCAAGAAATTAGGAGTTTCCGAAATACCAGCAAACATTTTTTCACCCAATCTTGATGAAAAGTGGTGGTAATGACAGTACACAACCCACTTGGCTCACCAAATTTTGTTCTTCTAGGTTGAAGCATTCGTCTACAGTAGCAGTTTTTATTTTTAGGATTTACTCTGTTCTCTCCTATACAGATAGATGAATTTGGAACTCTAAATCCAACAAGGTTTGTAGTAGCTCTTTGAAACTTGACAAAATAAATGAGTTCTCAGTTTTGTCTCTATTATTTTTTCCGCTTCAAGTAGCCCTAAGCAGAGACTGTGGAAAAGCACTTTTATTGAGAGCGGTTGTCAAGCTTCTAAGAAATAACGAGTTTCCGAATTACCAGCAAATATTTTTTCACCCAATCTTGATGATACTTGGTGGTGAAGATCGGTACACAAATCCCACTTGGCTCACCAAATTTTGTTCTTCTAGGTTGAAGCGTTCGTCTACAATAGCAGTATTTATATTTAGGTTTCACTCTTTTCTCTGCGATATAGATAGATGAATTTGGAACTCTAAATCCAACATGGTTTGTAGTAGCTCTTTGAAACTTGACAAAATAAAGGAGTTCTCAGTTTTGTCTCTATGGTTTGTTTCCTCTTCATGTAGCCCAAGGCACAGAAGGTTGAAAAGCACTTTCATTGAGAGTTGTTTCCAAGCTTCTAAGAAATAACAGGTTTCCGAAATACCAGCAAATATTTTTTCACCCAATGTTGATGATACTTGGTGGTAATGACAAGTACACAAATCCCACTTGGCTCACCAAATTTTGTTCTTCTACGTTGAAGCATTCGTGTACAGTAGCTGTTTTTATTTTTAGGTTTTACTCTGTTCTCTCCTATATAGATAGATGAATTTGGAACTCTAAATCCAACAAGGTTTGTAGTAGCTCTTTGAAACTTGACAAAATAAATGAGTTCTCAGTTTTGTCTCTATTATTTGTTTCCTCTTCAAGTAGACCTAAGCAGAGACTGTGGAAAAGCACTTTTCTTGAGAGGGGTTGCCAAGCTTCTAAGAAATAACGATTTTCCGAAATACCAGCAAATATTTTTTCACCCAAAGTTGATGATACTTGGTGGAAATGACAAGTACACAAATCCCACTTGGCTAACCAAATTTTGTTCTTCTAGGTTGAAGCATTCGTCTACAGTAGCAGTTTTCATTTTTAGGTTTTACTCTGTTCTCTCCTATATAGATAGATGAATTTGGAACTCTAAATCCAACAAGGTTTGTAGTAGCTCTTTAAAACTTGACAAAATAAATGAGTTCTCAGTTTTGCCTCTATTATTTGTTTCCGCTTCAAGTAGCCCTAAGCAGAGACTGTGGAAAAGCACTTTTATTGAGAGGGGTTGCCAAGCTTCTAAGAAATAACCAGTTTCCGAATTACCAGCAAATATTTTTTCACCAAATCTGATGATACTTGGTGGTTAAGATCGGTACACAAATCCCACTTGGCTCACCAAATTTTGTTCTTCTAGGTTGAAGCGTTCGTCTACAGTAGCAGTTTTTATATTTAGGTTTCACTCTGGTCCCTACTATATAGATAGATGAATTTGGAACTCTGAATCCAACATGGTTTGTAGTAGCTCTCTGAAACTTGACAAAAGAAAAGAGTTCTCAGTTTTGTCACTATGGTTTGTTTCCTCTTCAATTAGCCCTAGGCACGGACGTTGGAAAAGCATTTTCATTGAGAGGGTTTGCCAAGATTCTAAGAAATAAAGAGTTTCCGAAATACGAGCAAATATTTTTTCACCCAATGTTGATGATACTTGGTGGAAATGATCAGTACACAAATCCCACTGGGCTCACCAAATTTTGTTCTTCTAGGTTGAATCGTTCGTCTACATTAGCAGTTATTATATTTAGGTTTCACTCTGTTCTCTCCAAAATACATAGATGTATTTGGAACTCTAAATCCAACATGGTTTGAAGTAGCTCTTTGAAACTTGACAAAATAAAGGGGTTCTCAGTTTTCTCTCTATGGTTTGTTTCCTCTTCAATTAGCCCTAGGCACAGACGGTGGAAAAGCACTTTCATTGAGAGGGGTTGCCAAGCTTCCAAAAACTTACGAGTTTCCGATATACCAGCAAACATTTTTTCACCCAATCTTGATGAAACGTGGTGGTAATGACAGTACACAAATCCCACTTGGCTCACCAAATTTTGTTCTTCTAGGTTGATGCATTCGTCTACAGAAGCAGTTTTTATTTTTAGGTTTACTCTGTTTTCTCCTATACACATAGATGAATTTGGAACTCTACATCCAACAAGGTTTGTAGTAGCTCTTTGAAACTTGACAAAATAAATGAGTTCTCACTTTTGTCTCTATTATTTGTTTCCGCTTCAAGTAGCCCTAAGCAGAGACTGTGGAAAAGCACTTTTATTGAGAGGGGTTGCCAAGCTTCTAAGAAATAACGAGTTTCCGAAATACCAGCAAATATTTTTTCACCCAATCTTGATGATACTTGGTGGTGAAAATCGGTACACAAATCCCACTTGGCTCACCAAATTTTGTTCTTCTAGGTTGAAGCCTTCGTCTACAGTAGCAGTTTTTATATTTAGGTTTCACTCTTTTCTCTGCGATATAGAGAGATGAATTTGAAACTCTAAATCCAAAATGGTTTGTAGTAGCTCTTTGAAACTTGACAAAATAAAGGAGTTCTCAGTTTTGTCTCTATGATTTGTTTTCGCTTCAGTAGCCCTAAGCAGATACTGTGGAAAAGCACTTTCATTGAGAGGGGTTGCCAAGCTTCTAAGAAATTACTAGTTTCCGAAATACCAGCAAATATTTTTTCACCCAATCTTCATGATACATGGTGGTAACCACAGGTACACAAATCCCACTTCGCTCACCAAATTTTGTTCTTCTAAGTTGAAGCGTTCGTTTACAATAGCAGTATATATTTTTAGGTTTCACTCTGTTCTCTCCTATATAGATAGATGAATTTGGAACTCTAAATCCAACATGGTTTGTAGTAGCTCTTTGAAACTTGACAAAATAAAGGAGTTCTCAGTTTTGCCTCTATGGTTTGTTTCTTCTTCAAGTAGCCCTAGGCACAGACTGTGGAAAAGCACTTTCATTGAGTGGGTTTGCCAAGCTTCTAAGAAATAACGAGTTTCCGAAATACTAGCAAATATTTTTTCACCCAATGTTGATGATACTTGGTGGTAATGACAAGTACACAAATCCCACTTGGCTCACCAAATTTTGTTCTTCTAGGTTGAAGCATTCGTCTACAGTAGCAGTTTTTATTTTTAGGTTTTACTCTGTTCTCTCCTATATAGATAAATGAATTTGGAACTCTAAATCCAACAAGGTTTGTAGTAGCTCTTTGAAACTTGACAAAATAAATGAGTTCTCAGTTTTGTCTCTATAATTTGTTTCCGCTTCAAGTAGCCCTAAGCAGAGACTGTGGAAAAGCACTTTTATTGAGAGGGGTTGCCAAGCTTCTAAAACACATCGAGTTTTCGAAATACCAGCAAATATTTTTTCACCCAATGTTGATGATACTTGGTGGTAATGAAAAGTACACAAATCCCACTTATCTCACCAAATTTTGTTCTTCTAGGTTGAAGCGTTCGTCTACAGTAGCAGTTTTTATATTTAGGTTTCACTCTGGTCCCTACTATATAGATAGATGAATTTGGAACTCTGAATCCAACATGGTTTGTAGAAGCTCTCTGAAACTTGACAAAAGAAAGGAGTTCTCAGTTTTGTCTCTATGGTTTGTTTCCTCTTCAATTAGCCCTAGGCACCGACGTTGGAAAAGCATTTTCATTGAGAGGGTTTGCCAAGATTCTAAGAAATAAAGAGTTTCCGAAATACCAGCAAATATTTTTTCACGCAATCTTGATGACACTTGGTGGTAATGATCAGTACACAAATCCCACTTGGCTCACCAAATTTTGTTCTTCTAGGTTGAAGCGTTCGTCTACAGTAGCAGTTTTTATATTTAGGTTTCACTCTTTTCTCTGCGATATAGAGAGATGATTTTGGAACTCTTAATCCAACATGGTTTGTAGTAGGTCTTTGAATCTTGACAAAATAAAGGAGTTCTCAGTTTTGTCTCTATGGTTTGTTTCCTCTTCAAGTAGTCCTAGGCACAGACTGTGGAAAAGCACTTTCATTGAGAGGGGTTGCCAAGCTTATATGAAATAACGAGTTTCCGAAATACCAGGAAATATTTTTTCACCCAATCTTGATGATACTTGGTGGAAATGATCAGTACACAAATCCCACTTGGCTCACCAAATTTTGTTCTTCTAGGTTGAATCGTTCGTCTACATTAGCAGTTATTATATTTAGGTTTCACTCTGTTCTCTCCAAAATACATAGATGTATTTGGAACTCTAAATCCAACATGGTTTGAAGTAGCTCTTTGAAACTTGACAAAATAAAGCAGTTCTCAGTTTTCTCTCTATGGTTTGTTTCCTCTTCAATTAGCCCTAGGCACAGACGGTGGAAAAGCACTTTCATTGAGAGGGGTTGCCAAGCTTCCAAAATATTACGAGTTTCCGAAATACCAGCAAATATTTTTTCACCCAATCTTGATGATACTTGGTGGTGATGATCGGTACACAAATCCCACTTGGCTCACCAACTTTTGTTCTTCTAGCTTGAAGCGTTGGTCTACAGTAGCAGATTTTATTTTTGGTTTCACTATATTCTCTCCTATATAGACAGATGAATTTGGAACTCTAAATCCAATATTGTATGTAGTAGCTCTTTGAAACTTGACACAATAAAGGAGTGCTCAGTTTTGTCTCTATGATTTGTTTCCGCTACAAGTAGCCCTAAGCAGAGACTGTGGAAAAGCACTTTCATTGAGAGGGGTTACCAAGCTTCCAAGAAATTACGAGTTTCCGAAATACCAGGAAATATTTTTTCACCCAATATTCATGAATCTTGGTGGTATTGATAGGTACACAAATCACACTTGGCTCACCACATTTTGTTCTGCTCGGTTGAAGCGTTCGTCTACAGTAGCAGTTTGTATATTTAGGTTTCACTCTGTTCTCTCCTATATATATAGATGATTTTGGAACTCTAAATCCAATATGGTTTGTAGTAGCTCTTTGAAACTTGACAAAGTAAAGGAGTTCTCAGTTTTGTCTCTATGATTTGTTTCCGCTTCATGTAGCCCTAAGCAGAGACTGTGGAAAAGCACTTTTATTGAAAGGGGTTGCGAAGTTCCAAGAAATAACGACTTTCCGAAATACCAGCAAATATTTTTTCACCCAAGGTTGATGAAACGTGGTGGTACTGATCGGTACAGAACTCCCACTTGGCTCACCAAATTTTGTTCTTCTAGGTTGAAGCGTTCGTCTACAGTTGAAGTTTTTATATTTAGGTTTCAATCTGTTCTCTGCTATATAGATAGATGAATTTGGAAATCTAAATCCAACATGGTATGTAGTAGCTCCTTGAAACTTGACATAATAAAGGAGTTCTCAGTTTTGTCTCTATGGTTTGTTTCCTCTTCAAGTAGCCCTAGGCACAGACGGTGGAAAAGCTCTTTCATTGAGAGGGGTTGCCAAACTTCTAAGAAATAACGAGTTTCCGAAATACCAGCAAATCTTTTTTCACCCAATGTTGATGATACTTGGTGGTAATGATCAGTACACAAATCCCACTTCTCTCACCAAATTTTGTTCTTCTATGTTGAAGCGTTCGTCTACCTTAGCAGTTTTTATATTTAGGTTTCCCTCTGTGCTCTCCTATATAGATAGATGAATTTGGAACTCTAAATCCAATATGGTTTGTAGTAGCCCATTGAAACTTGACAAAATAAAGGAGTTCTCAGTATTGTCTCAATGATTTGTTTCCGCTTCAAGTAGCCCTAAGCAGAGACTGTGGAAAAGCACTTTCATTGAGAGGGGTTGCCAAGCTTCCAAGAAATTACGAGTTTCTGAAATACCAGCAAATATTTTCTCACCCAATCTTGATGATACGTGGTGGTAATGACAAGTCCACAAATCCGACTTGGCTCACCAAATTTTGTTCTTCTAGGTTGAGGCATTCGTTAACAGTAGCAGTTTTTATATTTAGGTTTCACTCTGTTCTCTCCTATATAGATAGATGAATTTTGAACTCTAAATCCAACATGGTATGTAGTAGCTCTTTGAAACTTGACAAAATAAAGGAGTTCTCAGTTTTGTCTCTGTGATTTGTTTCCGCTTCAAGTAGCCCTAAGTAGTGACTGTGGAAAAGCACTTTCCTTGAGAGGGGTTGCCAGGCTTCCAAGAAATTACGAATTTCCGAAATACCAGCAAATATTCTTTCAACAATCTTGATGATACTTGGTGGTAATGATCGGTACACAAATCCCACATGGCTAACCAAATTTTGTTCTTCTAGGTTGAAGCGTTCGACTACAGTAGCAGTTTTTATGTTTAGGTTTCACTCTGTTCTCTGCTATATAGATAGATCAATTTGGAACTCTAAATCCAACATGGTTTGTAGTGGCTCTTTGCAACTTGAGAAAAAGAAGGAGTTCTCTGTTTTGTCTCTATGTTTTGTTTCCTCTTCACGTAGCCCTAGGCACAGACTTTGGAAAAGAACTTTCATTGAGAGGGGTTGCCAAGCTTCTAAAAAATAACGAGTTTCCGAAATACCAGCAAATATTTTTTCACCCTATCTTGATGATACGTGGAGATAATGACAAGTCCACAAATCCCACTTGGCTCACCAAATATTGCTCTTCTCGGTTGAAGCGTTCGTTAACAGTAGCAGTTTTTTTTTTAGGTTTCACTCTGTTCTCTCCTATATAGATAGATGAATTTGGAACTCTAAATCCAACATGGTTTGTAGTAGCTCTTTGAAACTTGACAAAATAAAGGAGTTCTCAGTTTTGTCTCCATGGTTTCTTCCTCTTCATGTACCCCTAGGAACAGACTGTGGATAAGCACTTTGATTGAGAGGGGTTGCCAAGCTTCCAAGAAATTATGAGTTTCCGAAATACCAGCAAATATTCTTTCACCCAATCTTGATGATACTTGGTGGTAATGATCGGTACACAAATCCCACTTGGCTCACAATATTTTCTTCTTCTAGCTTGAAGCGTTCGTCTACAGTAGCAGTTTTTATGTTTAGGTTTCACTCTGTTCTCTGCTATATAGATAGATGAATTTGGAACTCTAAATCCAACATGGTTTGTAGTAGCTCTTTGAAACTTGAAAAAGTAAAGGAGTTCTCAGTTTTTTCTCTATGATTTGTTTCCGCTTCAAGTAGCCCTAAGCAGTGACTGTGGAAAAGCACTTTCCTTGAGAGGGGTTGCCAAGCTTCCAGGAAAATACGAGTTTCCGAAATACCAGCAAATATTTTTTTACCCAATCTTGATGATACTTGGTGGTAATGATCAGTTCACAAATCCCACTTGGGTCACCAAATTTTGTTCTTCTAGGTTGAAGCGTTCTTCTACAGTAGCAGTTTTTATATTTAAGTTTCACTCTGTTCTCTGCGATACAGATAGATGAATTTGGAACTCAAAATCCAACATAATTTGTAGTAGCTCTTTGAAACTTGACAAAATAAAGGAGTTCTCAGTTTTGTCTCTATGGTTTGTTTCCTCTTCAAGTAACCCTAGGCACAGACTGTGGAAAAGCACTCTCATTGATAGGGGTTGCCAAGCTTCTAAGAAATAACGAGTTTCCGACATACCAGAAAAAATATTTTTTCACCCAATCTCGATGATACTTGGTGGTGATGATCAGTACACAAGTCCCACTTGGATCACCAAATTTTGTTCTTCTAGGTTGAAGCGTTCGTCTACAGTAGCAGTTTATATATTTAGGTTTCACTCTGTTCACTGCGATACAGATAGATGAATTTGGAACTCTAAATCCAACATGGTTCGTAGTAGCTCTTTGAAACTTGACAAAATAAAGGAGTTCTCAGTTTTGTCTCTATGGTTTGTTTCCTCTTCAAGTACCCGTAGGAACAGACTGTGGAAAAGCACTTTCATTGAGTGGGGTTGCCAAGCTTCTAAGAAATAACGAGTTTCCGAAAAACCAGCAAATATTTTTTCACCCAATCTTGATGATACTTGGTGGTAAGGACAAGTACACAAATCCCACTTGGTTCACCAAATTTTGTTCTTCTATGTTGAAGCATTCGTCTACAGTAGCAGTTTATATTTTTAGGTTTTTCTCTGTTCTCTCCTGTATAGATAGATGAATTTGGAACTCTAAATCCAACATGGTTTGTAGTAGCTCTATGAAACTTGACAAAATAAAAGAGTTCTCAGTTTTTGCTCGATGATTTGTTTCCGCTTCAAGTAGCTCTAAGCAGAGACTGTGGAAAAGCACTTTCATTGAGAGGGGTTGCCAAGCTTCTAAGAAATAACGAGTTTCCGAATTACCAGCAAATATTTTTTCACCCAATCTTGATAAACTTGGAGGTTATGATCAGTACACAAATCCCATTTGGCTCACCAAATTTTGTTCTTCTAGGTTGAAGCGTTCGTTTACAGTACCAGTTTTTATTTTTACGTGTCACTCTATTCTCTCCTATATAGATAGATGAATTTGGAACTCTAAATCCAATATGGTTTGTAGTAGCTCTTTGAAACTTGACAAATTAAAGGAGTTCTCAGTTTTGTCTCTATGATTTGTTTCCACTTCATGTAGCCCTAAGCAGAGACTATGGAAAAGCACTTTCATTGAAAGGTGTTGCCAAGCTTCCCAGAAATTACGAGTTTCCGAAATACCAGCAAATATTTTTTCACCTAAGGTTGATGATACGCGGTGGTAATGATCAGTACACAAATCCCCCTTGGCCCACCAAATTTTGTTCTTCTAGGTTGAAGCGTTCGTCTACCTTAGCAGTTTTTATATTTAGGTTTCCCTCTGTTCTCTCCTATATAGATAAATGAATTTGGAACTCTAAATCCAACATGGTTTGCAGTAGCTCTTTGAAACTTGACAAAATAAAGTAGTTCTCAGTTTTGTCTCTATGTTTTGTTTCCTCTTCCAGTAGACCTAGGCACAGACTGTGGAAAAGCACTTTCATTGAGAGGGGCTGCCAAGTTTCTAAGAAATAACGAGTTTCCGTAATACCAGCAAGTATTTTTTCACCCAATCTTGATGATACTTGGTGGTAATGATCAGTACACAAATCCCATTTGGCTCACCAAATTTGGTTCTTCTAGGTTGAAGCGTTCGTTTACAGTAGCAGTTTTTATTTTTAGGTTTCCCTCTGTTCTCTCCTATATCGATAGATGAATTTGAAACTCTAAATCCAACATGGTTTGTAGTAGCTCTTTGAAACTTGACAAAATAAAGGAGTTCTCAGTTTTTTCCCTATGGATTGTTTCCTGTTCAAGTAGCCCTAGGCAATGACTGTGGAAATGCACTTTCATAGAGAGGGATAGCTAAGCTTCTAAGAAATAACGAGTTTCCGAAATACCAGTAAATATTTTTCCACGGAATCTTGATGATACTTGGTGGTGATGATCGGTACACAAATCCCACTTGGCTCACCAAATTTTGTTCTTCTAGTTTTAAGCGTTCCTCTACAGTAGCAGTTTTTATATTTAGGTTTCACTCTGTTCTCGCCTATATAGACAGATGAATTTGGAACTCTAAATCCAATATTGTTTCTAGTCGCTCATTGAAACTTGACAAAATAAAGGAGTGCTCAGTTTTGTCTCTACGATTTGTTTCCGCTTCAAGTAGCCCAGCAGAGACTGTGGAAAGCACTTTCATTGAGAGGGGTTACCAAGCTTCCAAGTAATTACGAGTTTCCGAAATACCAGCAAATATTTTTTCACCCAACCTTGATGATACTTGGAGGTAATGATCAGTACACAAATCCCACTTGGCTCACCAAAGTTTATTCTTCTAGGTTGAATCATTCGTCTACCTTAGCAGTTTTTATATTTAGGTTTCCCTCTGTTCTCTCCTATATAGATAGATGAATTTGGAACTTTAAATCCAACATGGTTTGCAGTAGCTCTTTGAAACTTGACAAAATAAAGTAGTTCTCAGTTTTTTCTCCATGTTTTGTTTCTTCTTCAAGTAGTCCTAGGCACTGACTGTGGAAAAGCACTTTCATTGAGAGGGGTTGCCACGCTTCTAAGAAATAACGAGTTTCCGAATCACCAGCAAATATTTTGTCACCCAATGTTGATGATACTTGGTGGTAATGATCAGTACACAAATCCCACTTGGCTCACCAAATTTTGTTCTTCTAGGATGAAGCGTTCGTTTACAGTAGCAGTTTTTATATTTAGGTTTCACTCTATTCTCTGCTATATAGATAGATGAATTTGCAACTCTAAATGCAACATGGTTTGTAGTAGCTCTTTGAAACTTGACAAAATAAAGGAGTTCTCAGTTTTGTCTCTATGTTTTGTTTCCTCTTCAAGTATACCTAGGCACAGAGTGTGGAAAAGCACTTTCATTGAGAGGGGTTGCCAAGCTTCTAAGAAATAATGAGTTTCCGAAATACCACCAAATATTTTTTCACCCAATCTTGATCATCATTGGTGGTGATGATCGGTACACAAATCCCACTTGGCTCACCAAATTTTGTTCTGCTCGGTTGAAGCGTTCGTCTACACTAGCAGTTTTTATATTTAGGTTTCACTCTGTTCTCTCCTATATAGATAGATGATTTTGGAACCCTAAATCCAATATGGTTTGTAGTAGCTCTTTGAAACTTGGCAAAGTAAAGGAGTTCTCAGTTTTGTCTCTATGATTTGTTTCCGCTTCATGTAGCCCTAAGCAGAGACTGTGGAAAAGCACTTTTATTGAAAGGGGTTGCCAAGCATCCAAGATATAACGAATTTCCGAAATATCAGCAAATATTTTTTCACCCAAGGTTGATGATACGTGGTGGTAATGATCGGTACACAACTCCCACTTGGCTCACCAAATTTTGTTCTTCTAGGTTGAAGCGTTCGTCTACAGTAGAAATTTCTATATTTAGGTTTCATTCTGTTCCTTGCTATGTATTTAGATAATTTGGAACTCTAAATCCAACATGGTATGTAGTAGCTCTTTCAAACTTGACAAAGTAAAGAGTTCTCAGTTTTGTCTCTATGGTTTGTTTCCTCTTCAAATAGCCCTAGGCACAGACGGTGGAAAAGCACTTTCATTGAGAGGGGTTCCCAAGCTTCTAAGAAATAACGAGTTTCCAAATACCAGCAAATATTTTTTCACCGCATCTTGAAGATACTTGGTGGTAATGATCAGTACACAAATCCCACTTGGCTCACCAAATTTTGTTCTTCTAGGATGAAGCGTTCGTCTACAGTAGCAGTTTTTATATTTAGGTTTCCCTCTGTTCTCTCCTATATAGATAGATGAATTTGGAACTCTAAATCCAACATGGTTTGTAGTAGCTCTTTGAAACTTGACAAAATAAAGGAGATCTCAGTTTTGTCTCTATGGTTTGTTTCCTCTTCAAGTAGCCCTAGGCACAGACGGTGGAAAAGCACATTCATTGAGAGTGGTTGCCAAACTTCTAAGAAATAACGATTTTCCGAAATACCAGCAAATATTTTTTCACCCAATGTTGATGATACTTTGTGGTATTGATCAGTACACAAATCCCACTTGGCTCACCAAAGTTTATTCTTCTAGGTTGAATCATTCGTCTACCTTAGCAGTTTTTATATTTAGGTTTCCCTCTGTTCTCTCCTATATAGATAGATGAATTTGGAACTTTAAATCCAACATGGTTTGCAGTAGCTCTTTGAAACTTGACAAAATAAAGTAGTTCTCAGTTTTTTCTCCATGTTTTGTTTCTTCCTCAAGTAGTCCTAGGCACTGACTGTGGAAAAGCACTTTCATTGAGAGGGGTTGCCAAGCTTCTAAGAAATCACGAGTTTCCGAATCACCAGCAAATATTTTGTCACCCAATGTTGATGATACTTGGTGGTAATGATCAGTACACAAATCCCACTTGGCTCACCAAATATTGTTCTTCTAGGATGAAGCGTTCGTTTACAGTAGCAGTTTTTATATTTAGGTTTCACTCTATTCTCTGCTATATAGATAGATGAATTTGCAACTCTAAATCCAACATGGTTTGTAGTAGCTCTTTGAAACTTGACAAAATAAAGGAGTTCTCAGTTTTGTCTCTATGTTTTGTTTCCTCTTCAAGTATACCTAGGCACAGAGTGTGGAAAAGCACTTTCATTGAGAGGGGTTGCCAAGCTTCTAAGAAATAACGAGTTTCCGAAATACCACCAAATATTTTTTCACCCAATCTTGATCATCATTGGTGGTGATGATCGGTACACAAATCCCACTTGGCTCACCAAATTTTGTTCTGCTCGGTTGAAGCGTTCGTCTACACTAGCAGTTTTTATATTTAGGTTTCACTCTGTTCTCTCCTATATAGATAGATGATTTTGGAACCCTAAATCCAATATGGTTTGTAGTAGCTCTTTGAAACTTTGCAAAGTAAAGGAGTTCTCAGTTTTGTCTCTATGATTTGTTTCCGCTTCATGTAGCCCTAAGCAGAGACTGTGGAAAAGCACTTTTATTGAAAGGGGTTGCCAAGCATCCAAGAAATAACGAATTTCCGAAATATCAGCAAATATTTTTTCACCCAAGGTTGATGATACGTGGTGGTAATGATCGGTACACAACTCCCACTTGGCTCACCAAATTTGGTTCTTCTAGGTTGAAGCGTTCGTCTACAGTAGAAGTTTCTATATTTAGGTTTCATTCTGTTCCCTGCTATGTATTTAGATAATTTGGAACTCTAAATCCAACATGGTATGTAGTAGCTCTTTCAAACTTGACAAAGTAAAGAGTTCTCAGTTTTGTCTCTATGGTTTGTTTCCTCTTCAAATAGCCCTAGGCACAGACGGTGGAAAAGCACTTTCATTGAGAGGGGTTCCCAAGCTTCTAAGAAATAACGAGTTTCCAAATACCAGCAAATATTTTTTCACCGCATCTTGAAGATACTTGGTGGTAATGATCAGTACACAAATCCCACTTGGCTCACCAAATTTTGTTCTTCTAGGATGAAGCGTTCGTGTACCTTAGCAGTTTTTTATTTAGGTTTCACTCTGTTCTCTCCTATATAGATAGATGAATTTGGAACTCTAAATCCAACATGGTTTGTAGTAGCTCTTTGAAACTTGACAAAATAATGGAGTTCCCAGTTTTGTCTCTATGGTTTGTTTCCTCTTCAAGTAGCCCTAGGCACAGACTGTGGAAAAGCACTTTCATTGAGAGGGGTTGCCAAGCTTCTAAGAAATACCGAGTTTCCTAAATACTAGCAAATATTTTTTCACCCAATCTTGATGATACTTGGTGGTAATGATCAGTACTCAAATTCCACTTGGCTCACCAAATTTTGTTCTTCTAGTTTGAAGCGTTCGTCTACATTAGCAGTTTTTATAATTAGGTTTCACTCTGTTCTTTCATATATAGTTAGATGAATTTGGAACTCTAAATCCAACATGGTTTGTAGTAGCTCTTTGAAACTTGACAAAATAAAGTAGTTCTCAGTTTTGTCTCCATGTTTTGTTTCCTCTTCAAGTAGTCCTAGGCACTGACTGTGGAAAAGCACTTTCATTGAGAGGGGTTGCCAAGCTTCTAAGAAATAACGAGTTTCCGAAATACCAGCAAATATTTTTGCACCGAATCTTGATGATACTTGGTGGTAATGATCAGTACACAAATCCCACTTGGCTCACCAAATTTTGTTCTTCTAGGTTGAAGCGTTCGTTTACAGTATCAGTTTTTATAATTAGGTTTCACTCTATTCTCTGCTATATAGAAAGATGAATTTGGAACTGTAAATCCAACATGGTTTGTAGTAGCTCTTTGAAACTTGACAAAATAAAGGAGTTCTCAGTTTTGTCTCTATGGTTTGTTTCCTCTTCAAGTAGCCCTAGGCACAGACGGTGGAAAAGCTCTTTCATTGAGAGGGGTTGCGAAACTTCTAAGAAATAACGAATTTCCGAAATACCAGCAAATATTTTTTCACCCAATGTTGATGATACTTTCTGGTAATGATCAGTACACAAATCCCACTTGCCTCACCAAATTTTGTTCTTTTAGGTTGAAGCGTTCGTCTACCTTAGCAGTTTTTATATTTAGGTTTCCCTCTGTGCTCTCCTATATAGATAGATGAATTTGGAACTATAAATCCAACACGGTTTGCAGTAGCTCTTTGAAACTTGACACAATAAAGTAGTTCTCAGTTTTGTCTCCATGTTTTGTTTCCTCTTCAAGTAGCCCTAGGCAGACTGTGGAAAAGCACTTTCATTGAGAGGGGTTGCCAATCTTCAAAGAAATAACGAGTTTTTGAAATACCAGCAAATATTTTTTCACCCAATGTTGATGATCCTTGGTGGTAATGATCAGTACACAAATCCCACTTGGCTCACCAAATTCTGTTCTTCTAGGTTGAGGCGTTCGTCTACTGTAGAAGTTTTTATATTTAGGTTTCACTCTGTTCTCTGCTATATAGATAGATGAATTTGGAACTCTAAATCCAACATGGTATGTAGTAGCTCTTTGAAACTTGACAAAATAAAGGAGTTCTCAGTTTTGTCTCTATGGTTTGTTTCCTCTTCAAATAGCCCTAGGCACAGACGGTGGAAAAGCTCTTTCATTGAGAGGGGTTGCCAAGCTTCTAAGAAATAACGAATTTCCGAAATACAAGCAAATATTTTTTCACCCAATGTTGTTGATACTTGGTGGTAATGATCAGTACACAAATCCCACTTGGCTCACCAAATTTTGTTCTTCTAGGATGAAGCGTTCGTGTACCTTAGCAGTTTTTATGTTTAGGTTTCCCTCTTTTCTCTCCTATATAGATAGATGAATTTGGAACTCTAAATCCAAACGGTTTGCAGTAGCTCTTTGAAACTTGAGAAAATAAAGTAGTTCTCAGTTTTGTCTCCATGTTTTGTTTCCTCTTCAAGTAGTCCTAGGCACTGACTGTGGAAAAGCACTTTCATTGAGAGGGGTTGCCAAGCTTCTAAGAAACAACGAGTTTCCGAAATACCAGCAAATATTTTTGCACCGAATCTTGATGATACTTGGTGGTATTGATCAGTACACAAATCCCACTTGGCTCACCAAATTTTGTTCTTCTAGGTTGAAGCGTTCGTTTACAGTATCAGTTTTTATAATTAGGTTTCACTCTATTCTCTGCTATATAGAAAGATGAATTTGGAACTCTAAATCCAACATGGTTTGTAGTAGCTTTTTGAAACTTGACAAAATAAAGGAGTTCTCAGTTTTGTTTCTATGGTTTGTTTCCTCTTCAAGTAGCCCTAGGCACAGACGGTGGAAAAGCTCTTTCATTGAGAAGAGTTGCGAGACTTCTAAGAAATAACGAATTTCCGAAATACCAGCAAATATTTTTTCACCCAATGATGATGATACTTTCTGGTAATGATCAGTACACAAATCCCACTTGGCTCACCAAATTTTGTTCTTCTAGGTTGAAGCGTTCGTCTACCTTAGCAGTTTTTATGTTTAGGTTTCCCTCTGTGCTCTCCTATATAGATAGATGAATTTGGAACTATAAATCCAACACGGTTTGCAGTAGCTCTTTGAAACTTGACACAATAAAGTAGTTCTCAGTTTTGTCTCCATGTTTTGTTTCCTCTTCAAGTAGCCCTAGGCAGAGACTGTGGAAAAGCACTTTCATTGAGAGGGGTTGCCAAGCTTCTAAGAAATAACGAGTTTTTGAAATACCAGCAAATATTTTTTCACCCAATGTTGATGATCCTTGGTGGTAATGATCAGTACACAAATCCCACTTGGCTCACCAAATTCTGTTTTCTAGGTTGAGGCGTTCGTCTACTGTAGAAGTTTTTATACTTAGGTTTCACTCTGTTCTCTGCTATATAGATAGATGAATTTGGAACTCTAAATCCAACATGGTATGTAGTAGCTCTTTGAAACTTGACAAAATAAAGGAGTTCTCAGTTTTGTCTCTATGGTTTGTTTCCTCTTCAAATAGCCCTAGGCACAGACGGTGGAAAAGCTCTTTCATTGAGAGGGGTTGCCAAGCTTCTAAGAAATAACGAATTTCCGAAATACAAGCAAATATTTTTTCACCCAATGTTGATGATACTTTGTGGTAATGATCAGTACACAAATCCCACTTGGCTCACCAAATTTTGTTCTTCTAGGTTCAAGCGTTCGTCTACCTTAGCAGTTTTTATATTTAGGTTTCCCTCTGTGCTCTCCTATATAGATAGATGCATTTGGAACTATAAATCCAACACGGTTTGCAGTAGCTCTTTGAAACTTGACAAAATAAAGTAGTTCTCAGTTTTGTCTCCATGTTTTGTTTCCTCTTCAAGTAGTCCTAGGCACTGACTGTGGAAAAGCACTTTCATTGAGAGGGGTTGCCAAGCTTTTAAGAAATAACTAGTTTCCGAAATACCAGCAAATATTTTTTCACTGAATCTTGATGATACTTGGTGGTAATGATCAGTACACAAATCCCACTTGGCTCACCAAATTTTGTTCTTCTAGGTTGAGGCGTTCGTCTACAGTAGCAGTTTTTATTTTTAGGTTTCACTCTGTTCTCTCCTATATAGACAGATGAATTTGGAACTCTAAATCCAATATTGTTTGTAGTAGCTCTTTGAAACTTGACAAAATAAAGGAGTGCTCAGTTTTGTCTCTATGATTTGTTCCCGCTTCAAATAGCCCTAAGCAGAGACTGTGGAAAAGCACTTTCATTGAGAGGGGATACCAAGCTTCCAAGAAATTACGAGGTTCCGAAATGCCAGGAAATATTTTTTCACCCAATATTCATGATACTTGGTGGTATTGATAGGTACACAAGTCCCACTTGGCTCACCATATTTTGTTCTGCTCCGTTGAAGCCTTCGTCTACAGTAGCCGTTTTTATATTTAGGTTTCACTCTGTTCTCTCCTATATAGATAGATGAATTTGGAACTCTAAATCCAACATGGTTTGTAGTAGCTCTTTGAAACTTGACAAAATAAAGGAGTTCTCAATTTTGTCTCTATGGATTCTTTCCTCTTCAAGTACCCCTAGGCACAGACGGTTGAAAAGCACTTTCATTGAGAGGTGTTGCCAATCTTCCAGGACATTAAGAGTTTTCGAAATACCAGCAAATATTTTTTCATCCAATCTTGTTGATACTTGGTGGTAACGATCGGTACGCAAATCCCACTTGACTCACCAAATTTTGTTCTTCTAGATTGATGCGTTCGTTTACAGTAGCAGTTTTTATTTTTAGGTTTCACTCTGTTCTCTCCTATATAGACAGATGAATTTGGAACTCTAAATCCAACATGGTTTGTAGTAGCTCTTTGAAACTTGACCAAATAAAGGAGTTCTCAGTTTTGTCTCTATGGATTCTTTCCTCTTGAAGTAGCCCTAGGCACAGACGGTTGAAAAGCACTTTCATTGAGAGGTGTTGCCAATCTTCCAGGACATTACGAGTTTTCGAAATACCAGCAAATATTTTTTCATCCAATCTTTTTGATACTTGGTGGTAACGATCGGTACGCAAATCCCACTTGACTCACCAAATTTTGTTCTTCTAGATTGATGCGTTCGTTTACAGTAGCAGTTTTTATTTTTAGGTTTCACTCTGTTCTCTCCTATATAGACAGATGAATTTGGAACTCTAAATCCAACATGGTTTGTAGTAGCTCTTTGAAACTTGACCAAATAAAGGAGTTCTCAGTTTTGTCTCAATGATTCGTTTCCGCTTCACGTAGCCCTAAGCAGTGACTGTGGAAAAGCACTTTCATTGAGAGGGGTAGCCAAGCTTCCAAGAAATTACGAGTTTCCGAAATGCCAGGAAATATTTTTTCACCCAATATTCATGATACTTGGTGGTATTGATAGGTACACAAGTCCCACTTGGCTCACCATATTTTGTTCTGCTCCGTTGAAGCCTTCGTCTACAGTAGCCGTTTTTATATTTAGGTTTCACTCTGTTCTCTCCTATATAGATAGATGAATTTGGAACTCTAAATCCAACATGGTTTGTAGTAGCTCTTTGAAACTTGACAAAATAAAGGAGTTCTCAGTTTTGTCTCTATGGATTCTTTCCTCTTCAAGTAGCCCTAGGCACTGACTGTGGAAAAGCACTTTCATTGAGAGGGGTTGCCAAGCTTCCAAGAAATTACGAGTTTCCGAAATACCAGCAAAAATTTCTTCACCCAATCTTGATGATACTTGGTGGTAATGATCGGTACACAAATCCCACTTGACTCACCAAATTTTGTTCTTCTAGATTGATGCGTTTGTTTACAGTAGCAGTTTTTATTTTTAGGTTTCACTCTGTTCTCGCCTATATAGACAGATGAATTTGGAACTCTAAATCCAACATGGTTTGTAGTGTCTCATTGAAACTTGACAAAATAAAGGAGTTCTCAGTTTTTTCTCTATGCTTTGTTTCCTCTTCAAGTAGCCCTAGGCACAGACGGTTGAAAAGCACTTTCATTGAGAGGTGTTGCCAATCTTCCAGGACATTACGAGTTTTCGAAATACCAGCAAATACTTTTTTATCCAATCTTGTTGATACTTGGTGGTAACGATCGGTACGCAAATCCCACTTGACTCACCAAATTTTGTTCTTCTAGATTGATGCGTTCGTTTACAGTAGCAGTTTTTATTTTTAGGTTTCACTCTGTTCTCTCCTATATAGACAGATGAATTTGGAACTCTAAATCCAACATGGTTTGTAGTAGCTCTTTGAAACTTGACCAAATAAAGGAGTTCTCAGTTTTGTCTCTATGATTCGTTTCCGCTTCAAGTAGCCCTAAGCAGTGACTGTGGAAAAGCACTTTCATTGAGAGAGGTAGCCAAGCTTCTAAGAAATAACAAGTTTCTGAAATACCAGCGAATATTTTTTCACCCAATCTTGATGATTCTTGGAGGTGATGATTAGTACGCAAATCCCAATGGCTCACCAAATTTTGTTCTTTTAGGTTGAAGCGTTCGTCTACAGTAGCAATTTTTATATTTAGGTTTCACTCTGTTCTCTGCTGTATAGATAGATGAATTTGGAACACTAAATCCAACAGGGTTTGTAGTAGCTCTTTGAAACTTGACAAAATAAAGGAGTTCTCAGTTTTGTCTCGATGCTTTGCTTCCGCTTCAAGTAGCCCTAAGCAGTGACTGTGGAAAAGCACTTTCCTTGAGAGGGGTTGCCAGGCTTCCAAGAAATTACGAGTTTCCGAAATACCAGCAAATATTTTTTCACCCAATCTTGATGATACTTGGTGGTGAAGATCGGTACACAAATCCCACTTGGCTCACCAAATTTTGATCTTCTAGGTTGAAGCATTCGTCTACAGTAGCAGTTTTTATATTTAGGTTCCACTCTGTTCTCTCCTATATAGATAGATGAATTTGGAACTCTAAATCCAACATGGTTTGTAGTAGCTTTTTGAAACTTGACAAAATAAAAGAGTTCTTAGTTTTGTCTCTATGGTTTGTTTCCTCTTCAAGTAGTCCTAGGCACAGACTGTGGAAAAGCACTTTCAGTGAGAGGGGTTGCCAAGCGTCTAAGAAATAACGAGTTTCCAAAATACCAGCAAATATTTTTTCACCCAATGTTGATGATACTTGGTGGTAATGATCAGTACACAAATCCCACTTGGCTCACCAAATTCTGTTCTTCTAGGTTGAAACGTTCCTCTACAGTAGCAGTTTATATATTTAGGTTTCACTCTGTTCTCTCCTATATAGAGATGAATTTGGAAATTTAAAACCAACATGGTTTGTAGTAGCTCTTTCAAACTTGAAAAAACAAAGGAATTCTCAGTTTTGTCTCTATGGTTTGTTTCCTCTTCAAGTAGACCTAGGCACAGACTGTGGAAAAGCACTTTCAGTGAAAGGGGTTGCCAAGCTTATATGAAATAACGAGTTTCCGAAATACCAGGAAATATTTTTTCACCCAATCTTGATGATACTAGGTGGAAATGATCAGTACACAAATCCCACTTGGCTCACCAAATTTTGTTCTTCTAGGTTGAAGCGTTCGTCTACATTAGCAGTTATTATATTTAGGTTTCACTCTGTTCTCTCCTAAATACATAGATATATTTGGAACTCTAAATCCAACATGTTTTGAAGTATCTCTTTGAAACTTGACAAAATAAAGGAGTTCTCAGTTTTCTCTCTATGGTTTGTTTCCTCTTCAATTAGCCCGAGGCACAGACGGTGGAAAAGCACTTTCATTGAGAGGGGTTGCCAAGCTTCCAAGAAATTACGAGTTTCCGAAATACCAGCAAGTATTTTTTCACCCAAGGTTGATGATACGTGGTGGTAATAATCGGTACACAAATCTCACTTGCCTCACCAAATTTTGTTCTTGTAGGTTGAAGCGTTCGTCTAGAGTAGCAGTTTTTATATTTAGGTTTCACTCTGTTCTCTGCTATATATAGATGAATTTGGAACTATAAATCCAACAGGGTTTGTAGTAGTTCTTTGAAAGTTGACAAAAGAAAGGAGTTCTCTGTTTTGTCTCCATGGTTTGTTTCCTCTTAATTAGCCCTAGGCACTGACGGTGGAAAAGCACTTTCATTGAGAGGGGTTGCCAAGCTTCTAAGAAATAACGAGTATCAGAAAAACCAGCAAATATTTTTTCACCCAATGTTGATGATACTTGGTGGTCATGATCAGTACACAAATCCCACTTGGGTCACCAAATTTTGTTCTTCTAGGTTGAAGCGTTCGTCTAAAGTAGCAGTTTTTATATTTAGGTTTCACTCTGTTCTCTCCTATATAGACAGATGAATTTGAAATTCTAAATCCAATATGGTTTGTAGTAGCTCTTTGAAACTTGACAAAATAAAGGAGTTCTCAGTTTTGTCCCTATGGTTTGTTTCCGCTTGAAGTAACCCTAAGCAGAGACTGTGGAAAAGCACTTTCATTGAGAGGGGTTGCCAAGTTTTAAAGAAATTAGGAATTTCCGAAATACCAGCAAATATTTTGTCACCCAATGTTGATGATACCTGGTGGTAATGATTGTTACACAAATCCCACTTGGCTCACCAAATTTTGTTCTTCTATGTTGAAGCGTTCGTCTACAGTAGCAGTTTTTATATTTAGGTTTCACTCTGTTCTCTGCTATATAGATAGATGAATTTGGAACTCTAAATCCTACATGGTTTGTAGTAACTCTTTGAAACTTGACAAAAAAAGGAGTTCTCAGTTTTGTCTCTATGATTTGTTTTCGCTTCAAGTAGCCCTAAGCAGAGACCGTGGAAAAGCACTTTCATTGAGAGGGGTTGCCAAGCTTCTAAGAAATAACGAGTTTCCGAAATAACAGAAAATATTTTTTCACCCAATCTTGATGATACTTGGTGGTAATGATCAGTACACAAATCCCATTTGGCTCACCAAATTTTGTTCTTCTAGGTTGAAGCGTCCGTCTTCAGTAGCAGTATTTATGTTTAGGTTTCACTCTGTTCTCTGCTATATAGATAGATGAATTTGGAACTCTAAATCCAGCAAGGTTTGTAGTAGCTCTTTAAAACTTGACAAAATAAATGAGTTCTCAGTTTTGCCTCTATTATTTGTTTCCGCTTCAAGTAGCCCTAAGCAGTGACTGTGGAAAAGCACTTTTATTGAGAGGGGTTGCCAAGCTTCTAAGAAATAACCAGTTTCCGAATTACCAGCAAATATTTTTTCACCCAATCTGATGATACTTGGTGGTTAAGATCGGTACACAAATCCCACTTGGCTCACCAAATTTTGTTCTTCTAGTTTGAAGCGTTCGTCTACAGTAGCAGTTTTTATATTTAGGTTTCACTCTGGTCCCTACTATATAGATAGATGAATTTGGAACTCTGAATCCAACATGGTTTGTAGTAGCTCTCTGAAACTTGACAAAAGAAAGGAGTTCTCAGTTTTGTCACTATGGTTTGTTTCCTCTTCAATTAGCCCTATGCACGGACGTTGGAAAAGCATTTTCATTGAGAAGGTTTGCCAAGATTCTAAGAAATAAAGAGTTTCCGAAATACCAGCAAATATTTTTTCACCCAATGTTGATGATACTTGGTGGAAATGATCAGTACACAAATCCCACTGGGCTCACCAAATTTTGTTCTTCTAGGTTGAATCGTTCGTCTACATTAGCAGTTATTATATTTAGGTTTCACTCTGTTCTCTCCAAAATACATAGATGTATTTGGAACTCTAAATCCAACATGGTTTGAAGTAGCTCTTTGAAACTTGACAAAATAAAGGAGTTCTCAGTTTTCTCTCTATGCTTTGTTTCCTCTTCAATTAGCCCTAGGCACAGACGGTGGAAAAGCACTTTCATTGAGAGGGGTTGCCAAGCTTCCAAAAAATTACGAGTTTCCGATATACCAGCAAACATTTTTTCACCCAATCTTGATGAAACGTGGTGGTAATGACAGTACACAAATTCCACTTGGCTCACCAAATTTTGTTCTTCTAGGTTGATGCATTCGTCTACAGAAGCAGTTTTTATTTTTAGGTTTACTCTGTTTTCTCCTATACAGATAGATGAATTTGGAACTCTAAATCCAACAAGGTTTGTAGTAGCTCTTTGAAACTTGACAAAATAAATGAGTTCTCACTTTTGTCTCTATTATTTGTTTCCGCTTCAAGTAGCCCTAAGCAGAGACTGTGGAAAAGCACTTTTATTGAGAGGGGTTGCCAAGCTTCTAAGAAATAACGAGTTTCCGAAATACCAGCAAATATTTTTTCACCCAATCTTGATGATACTTGGTGGTGAAAATCGGTACACAAATCCCACTTGGCTCACCAAATTTTGTTCTTCTAGGTTGAAGCCTTCGTCTACAGTAGCAGTTTTTATATTTAGGTTTCACTCTTTTCTCTGCGATATAGAGAGATGAATTTGGAACTCTAAATCCAAAATGGTTTATAGTAGCTCTTTGAAACTTGAGAAAATAAAGGAGTTCTCAGTTTTGTCTCTATGGTTTGTTTCCTCTTCAAGTAGCCCAAGGCACAGACGGTGGAAAAGCACTTTCATTGAGAGGGGTTTCCATGCTTCTAAGAAATAACGAGTTTCCGAAATACCAGCAAATATTTTTTCACGCTATCTTGATGACACTTGGTGGAAATGATCAGTACACAAATCCCACTTGGCTCACCTAATTTTGTTCTTTTAGTTTGAAGCATTCGTCTACAGGAGCAGTTTTTATATTTAGGTTTCACTCTGTTCTCTCCTATATAGAGAGATGAATTTGGAACTCTAAATCCAGCATGGTGTGTAATAGCTCTTTGAAACTTGACAAAATATAGGAGTTCTCAGTTTTGTCTCTATGATTTGTTTCCTCTTCAAGTAGCCCTAGGCACAGACTGTGGAAAAGCACTTTCATTGAGAGGGGTTGCCAAGCGTCTAAGAAATAACAAGTTTCCGAAATACCAGCAAATATTTTTTCACCCAATGTTGATGATACTTGGTGGTAATGATCAGTACACAAATCCCACTTGGCTCACCAAATTTTGTTCTTCTAGGTTGAAGCGTTCGTCTACATTAGCAGTTTTTATATTTAGGTTTCACTCTGTTCTCTCCTATATAGAGAGATGAATTTGGAACTATAATTCCAATATGGTTTGTAGTAGCTCTTTGAAACTTGGCAAAAAGAAAGGAGTTCTCAGTTTTGTCTCTATGGTTTGTTTCCTCTTCAAGTAGCCCTAGGCAGAGACTGTGGAAAAGCTCTTTCAGTGAAAGGGGTTGCCAAGCTTATATGAAATAACGAGTTTCCGATATACCAGGAAATATTTTTTCACCAAATCTTGATGATACGTGGTGGAAATGATCAGTACACAAATCCCACTGGGCTCACCAAATTTTGTTCTTCTAGGTTGAAGCGTTCGTCTACATTAGCAGTTATTATATTTAGGTTTCACTTTGTTCTCTGCTAAATACATAGATGTATTTGGAACTCTAAATCCAACATGGTTCGAAGTAGCTCTTTGAAACTTGACAAAATAAAGGAGTTCTCACTTTTCTCTCTATGGTTTGTTTCCTCTTCAAGTAGCCCTAGGCACAGACGGTGGAAAAGCACTTTCATTGAGAGGGGTTGTCAAGCTTCCAAGAAATTACGAGTTTCCGAAATACCAGCAAACATTTTTTCACCCAATCTTGATGAAACGTGGTGGTAATGACAGTACACAAATCCCACTTGGCTCACCAAATTCTGTTCTTCTAGGTTGAAGCGTTCTTTTACAGTAGCAGTTTTTATTTTTTCGTTTCACTCTGTTCTCTCCTATACAGAAATATGAATTTGGAACTCTAAATCCAACATGGTTTGTAGTAGCTCTTTGAAACTTGACAAAATAAAGGAGTTCTCAGTTTTGTCTCTATGATTTGTTTTCGCTTCAGTAGCCCTAAGCAGATACTGTGGAAAAGCACTTTCATTGAGAGGGGTTGCCAAGCTTCTAAGAAATTACGAGTTTCCGAAATACCAGCAAATATGTTTTCACCCAATCTTCATGATACATGGTGGTAACTACAGGTACACAAATCCCTCTTCGCTCACCAAATTTTGTTCTTCTAAGTTGAAGCGTTCGTTTACAATAGCAGTATATATTTTTAGGTTTCACTCTGTTCTCTCCTATATAGATAGATGAATTTGGAACTCTAAATCCAACATGGTTTGTAGTAGCTCTTTGAAACTTGACAAAATAAAGGAGTTCTCAGTTTTGCCTCTATGGTTTGTTTCATCTTCAAGTAGCCCTAGGCACAGACTGTGGAAAAGCACTTTCATTGAGTGGGTTTGCCAAGCTTCTAAGAAATAACGAGTTTCCGAAATACTAGCAAATATTTTTTCACCCAATGTTGATGGTACTTGGTGGTAATGACAAGTACACAAATCCCACTTGGCTCACCAAATTTTGTTCTTCTAGGTTGAAGCATTCGTCTACAGTAGCAGTTTTTATTTTTAGGTTTTACTCTGTTCTCTCCTATATAGATAGATGAATGTGGAACTCTAAATCCAACAAGGTTTGTAGTAGCTCATTGAAACTTGACAAAATAAATGAGTTCTCAGTTTTGTCTCTATAATTTGTTTCCGCTTCAAGTAGCCCTAAGCAGAGACTGTGGAAAAGCACTTTTATTGAGAGGGGTTGCCAAGCTTCTAAAACATAACGAGTTTCCGAAATACCAGCAAATATTTTTCCACCCAATGTTGATGATACTTGGTGGTAATGAAAAGTACACAAATCCCACTTGGCTCACCAAATTTTGTTCTTCTAGGTTTAAGCGTTCGTCTAC
>NW_027515541.1:0-76387 GCF_048772815.1 Callospermophilus lateralis
GATCAGTACCCAAGTCCCACTTGGCTCAACAAATTTTGTTCTTCTAGGATGAAGCATTCGTCTACAGTAGCAGTTTTTATATTTAGGTTTCCCTCTGTTCTCTCCTATATAGATAGATGAATTTGGAATTCGAAATCCAGCATGGTTTGTAGTAGCTCTTTGAAACTTGACAAAATAAAGAACTTCTCTGTTTTGTCTCTATGGTTTGTTTCCTTTTCAAGTAGCCCTAGGAACAGACTGTGGAAAAGCACTTTCATTGAGATGGGTTGCCAAGCTTCTAAGAAATATCGAGTTTCCGAAATACCAGCATATATTTTTTCACCCAAACTTGATGATACTTCGTGGTAATGATCAGTACACAAATCCCACTTGGCTCACCAAATTTTGTTCTTCTAGGTTGAAGCGTTCGTCTACAGTAGCATTTTTTATATTTAGGTTTCCTTCTGTTCTCTCCTATATAGATAGATGAATTTGAAACTCTAAATTCAACATGGTTTGTAGTAGCTCTTTGAAACTTGACAAAATAAAGGAGTTCTCAGTTTTGTTTCTATGGTTTGTTTCCTCTTCATTAAGCCCTAGGCACAGACTGTGGAAAAGCACTTTCATTGAGAGGGGTTGCCAAGCTTCTAAGAAATTATGAATTTCTGAAATACCAGCAAAAATTTTTTCACCCAATCTTGATGATACTTGGTGGTAATGATCAGTACACAAATCCCACTTTGTTCACCAAATTTTGTTCTTCTAGGTTGAAGAGCTCGTCTACAGTAGCAGTTTTTATATTTAGGTTTCACTCTGTTCTCTCATATATAGATAGATGAATTTGGAACACTAAATCCAACATGGTTTGTAGTAGCTCTTTGAAACTTGACAAAATAAAGTTTTTCTCAGTTTTGTCTCTATGGTTTGTGTCCTCTTAAAGTAGCCCTAGGCACACACTGTGGAAAAGCACTTTCACTGAGAGGGGTTGCCATGCTTGTAAGAAATAACAAGTTTCCGAAATATCAGCAAATATTTTTTCACCCAATCTTGATGATACTTGGTGGTCTTGATCAGTACACAAATCCCACTTGGCTCACCAAATTTTGTTCTTCTACGTTGAAGCGTTTGTCTACAGTAGTAGTTTTTATATTTAGGTTTCACTCTGTTCTCTCCTATATAGATATATGAATTTGGAACTCTAAATTCAACATGGTTTGTAGTAGCTATTTGAAACTTGACAAAATAAAGGAGTTCTCAGTTTTGTTTCTATGTTTTGTTTCCTCTTCAAGTAGCCCTAGGCACAGACTGTGGAAAAGCACTTTCATTGAGAGTGGTTGCCAGGCTTCTAAGAAATTAAAATTTTCCGAAATACCAGCAATATTTTTTTACCCAATCTTGATGATACTTGGTGGTAATGATGAGTACACAAGTCCCACTAGGCTCACCAAATTTTGTTCTTCTAGGTTGAAGCGTTCGTCTACAGTAGCTGTTTTTATATTTAGGTTTCTCTCTGTTCTCTCCCATATAGATAGATGTATTTGGAACCCTAAATCCAACATGGATTGTAGTAGCTCTTTGAAACTTGACAAAATAAAGGAGTTCTCAGTTTTGTCTATATGGTTTGTTTCCACTTCAAGTAGCCCTAGGCACAGACTGTGGAAAAGCACTTTCATTGAGAGGGGTTGCCTAGCTTCTAAGAAATAACGAGTTTGCGAAATACCAGCAAAAATTTTTTCAACCAATCTTGATGATACTTGGTGGTAATGATCAGTATACAGATCCCACTTGGCTCACCAAATTTTGTTCTTCTAGGTTGAAGCGTTCGTCTACAGTAGCAGTTTTTATATTTAGGTTTCACTCTGTTCTCTCATATATAGGTAGATGAATTAGGAACTCTAAATCCAACAGGGTTTATAGTAGCTCTTTGAAACTTGACAAAATAAAGGAGTTCTCAGTTTTCTCTCTATGGTTTGTTTCCTCTTCAAGTAGCCCTAGGCACAGAATGTGGAAAAGCACTTTCATTTAGAGGGGTTGCCAAGCTTCTAAGAAATAACGAGTTTCCGAAATACCAGCAAATATTTTCTCACCCAATCTTGATGATACTTGGTGGTCATGATCAGTACACAAATCCCACTTGGCTCACCAAATTTTGTTCTTCTAGGTTGAAGCGTTCGTCTACAGTAGCAGTTTTTATATTTAGGTTTCACTCTGTTCTCTCATATATAGATAGATGAATTTGGAACACTAAATCCAACATGGTTTGTAGTAGCTCTTTGGAACTTGACAAAATAAAGGTTTTCTCAATTTTGTCTCTATGGTTTGTTTCCTCTTCAAGTAGCCCTAGGCACAGACTGTGGAAAAGCTCTTTCACTGAGCGTGGTTGCCAATTTCTAAGAAATTACAAGTTTCCGAAACACCAGCAAATATTTTTTCACCCAATCTTGATGATACTAGGTGGTAATGATCAGTACACAAATCCCACTTGGCTCACCAAATTTTGTTCTTCTAGGTTGAAGCGTTCGTTTACAGTAGCAGTTTTTATATTTAGGTTTCTCTCTGTTCTCTCCTATATAGATAGATGAATTTGGAACTCTAAATCCAACATGGATAGTAGTAGCTCTTTGAAATTTGACAAAATAAAGGAGTTCTCAGTTTTGTCTCTATGGTTTGTTTCCTCTTCAAGTAGCCCTAGGCACAGACTGTGGAAAAGCACTTTCATTGAGAGGGGTATTCAAGCTTCTAAGAAATTACAAGTTTCCGAAATACCAGCAAATATTTTTTCACCCAATCTTGATGATACTTGGTGTTAATGATCAGTACACAAATGCCACTTGGCTCACCAAATTTTGTTCTTCTACGTTGAAGCGTTCGTCTACAGTAGCAGTTTTTATATTTAGGTTTCCCTCTCTTCTCTCCTATATAGATAGATGAATTTGGAACTCTAAATCCAACATGGTTTGTAGTAGCTCTTTGAAACTTGACAAAATAAAGGAGTTCTCAGTTTTGCTCAATGGTTTGTTTCCTCCTCGAGTAGCCCTAGGCACAGACTGTGGAAAAGCACTTTCATTGAGAGTGGTCGCCAAGCTTCTAAGAAATTACAAGTTTCCGAAATACCAGCAAATATTTTTTCACCCAATCTTGATGATACTTGTTGCTAATGATCAGTACACAAATCCCACTTGGCTCACCAAATTTTGTTCTTCTAGTTTGAAGCTTTCGTCTACAGTAGCAGTTTTTATATTTAGGTTTCCCTCCGTTCTCTCCTATATAGATAGATGAATTTGGAACTCTAAATCCAACATGGTTTGTTGTAGCTCTTTAAACTTCACAAAATGAAGGAATTCTGAGTTTTATCTCTGTGGTTTGTTTCCTCTTCAAGTAGCCCTAGGCACAGACTGTGGAAAACCACTTTCATTGAGAGGGGTTGCCACGCTTCTAAGAAATAACGAGTTTCCGAAATACCCGCAAATATTTTTTCACCCAATCTCGATGATACTTGGTGGTAATGATCAGTACACAAATCCAACTTGGCTCACCAAATTTTGTTCTTCTACGTTGAAGCGTTCGACTACAGTAGCAGTTTTTATATTTAGGTTTCCCTCTGTTCTCTAATTTATAGATAGATGAATTTGGAACTCTAAATCCAACATGGTTTGTAGTAGCTCTTTGAAACTTGACAAAATAAAGGAGTTCTCAGTTTTGTTTCTATGGTTTGTTTCCTCTTCAATAACCCCTAGGCACAGACTGTGGAAAAGCACTCTCATTGAGAGGGGTTGCCAAGCTTTTAAGAAATAACGGGTTTCCGAAATACGAGCAAATATTTTTTCACCCAATCTTGATGATAATTGTTGCTAATGATCAGTACACAAATCCCACTTGGCTCACCAAATTTTGTTCTTCTAGGTTGAAGCGTTTGTCTACAGTAGCAGTTTTTATATTTAGATTTCCCTCTGTTCTCTCCTGTATAGATAGATGAATTTGGAACTCTAAATCCAACATGGTTTGTACTAGCTCGTTGAAACTTGAAAAAGAAAAGCGTTCTCAGTTTTGTCTCTATGGATTGTTTGCTCTTCTCTTAGCCCTAGGCACAGACTGTGGAAAATCACTTTCATTGAGAGGGGTTGCCAAGCTTCTAAGAAATAACGAGTTTCCGAAATACCAGCAAATATTTTTTCACCCAATCTTGATGATACTTGTTGCTAATGATCAGTACACAAATCCCACTTGACTCACCAAATTTTGTTCTTCTCGGTTGAAGCGTTCGTCTAGAGTAGCAGTTTTTATATTTAGGTTTCTCTCTGTTCTCTCCTATATAGATAGATGAATTTGGAACTCTAAATCCAACATGGATTGTAGTAGCTCTTTGAAACTTGACAAAATAAAGGAGTTCTCAGTTTTGTCTCTATGGTTTGTTTCCTCTTCAAGTAGCCCTAGGCACAGACTGTGGAAGCACTTTCATTGAGATGGGTTGCCAATCTTCTAAGAAATAACGAGTTTTCAAAATACCAGCAATTATTTTTTCACCCAATCTTGATGATACTGGGTGGTAATGATCAGTACACAAATCCCACTTGGCTCACCAAATTTTATTCTTCTAGGTTGAAGCGTTCGTCTACAGTAGCAGTTTTTATATTTAGGTTTCTCTCTGTTCTCTCCTATATAGATAGATGAATTTGGAACTCTAAATCCAACATGGTTTGTAGTAGCTCTTTGAAACTTGACAAAATAAAGGAGTTCTCAGTTTTGTTTCTATGGTTTGTTTCCTCTTCATTAAGCCCTAGGCACAGACTGTGGAAAAGCACTTTCATTGAGAGGGGTTGCCAAGCTTCTAAGAAATTATGAATTTCTGAAATACCAGCAAATATTTTTTCACCCAATCTTGATGATACTTGGTGGTAATGATCAGTACACAAATCCCACTTGGCTCACCAAATTTTGTTCTTCTAGGTTGAAGCATTCGTCTACACTAGCATTTTTTATATTTAGGTTTCGCTCTGTTCTCTCCTATTTAGATAGATGAATTTGGAACTCTAAATCCAACATGGTTTTTAGTAGCTCTTTGAAACTTGACAAAATAAAGGAGTTCTCAGTTTTGTCTCTATGGTTTGTTTCCTCTTCAAGTAGCCCTAGGCACAGACTGTGGTAAAGCACTTTCATTGAGAGGGGTTGCCAAGCTTCTCAGAAATTACGAGTTTCCGAAATACCATCAAATATTTTTTCACCCAATCTTGATGATACTTGGTGGTAATGATCAGTACACAAATCCCACTTGGCTCACCAAATTTTGTTCTTCTAGGTTGAAGCGTTCGTCTACAGTAGCAGTTTATATATTTAGGTTTCCCTCTGTTCTTCCCTATATAGATAGATGAATTTGGAAATCTAAATCCAACATGGTTTGTACTAGCTCTTTGAAACTTGACAAAATAAAGGAGTTCTCAGTTTTGTCTGTATGGTTTGTTTCCTCTTCAAGTAGCCCTAGTCACAGACTGTGGAAAAGCACTTTATTGAGAGGGTTGCCAAGCTTTTAAGAAATTACTATTTTCTGAAATACCAGCTAATATTTTTTCACCCAATCTTGATGATACTTGTTGCTAATGATCAGTACACAAATCCCACTTGACTCACCAAATTTTGTTCTTCTAGGTTGAAGCGTTCGTCTACAGTATCAGTTTTTATATCTAGGTTTCCCTCTGTTCTCTCCTATATAGATAGATGAATTTGGAACTCTAAATCCAACATGGTTTGTAGTAGCTCTTTGAAACTTGACAAAATAAAGGAGTTCTCAATTTTGTCTCTATGGTTTGTTTCCTCTTCAAGTAGCCCTAGGCACAGACTGTGGAAAAGCACTTTCATTGAGAGGAGTTGCCAAGCTTCTAAGAAATTACGAGTTTCCAAAATACCAGCAAATATTTTTTTCACCCAATCTTGATGATACTTGGTGGTAATGATCCGTACAGAAATCCCACTTTGCTCACAAAATTTTGTTCTTCTAGGTTGAAGCATTCGTCTACCGTAGCAGTTTTTATATTTAGGTTTCCCTCTGTTCTCTCCTATATAGATAGATGAATTTGGAACTCTAAATCCAACATGGTTTTTAGTAGCTCTTTGAAACTTGACAAAATAAAGGAGTTCTCAGTTTTGTCTCTATGGTTTGTTTCCTCTTCAAATAGCCCTAGGCACAGACTGTGGAAAAGCAATTTCATTGAGAGGGGTTGCTAAGCTTCTAAGAAATAATAAGTTTCCGAAATACCAGCAAATATGTTTTCAGCCAATCTTGATGATACTTGTTGCTGATG
This sequence comes from Callospermophilus lateralis, assembly GCF_048772815.1. NCBI lineage: Eukaryota > Metazoa > Chordata > Mammalia > Rodentia > Sciuridae > Callospermophilus > Callospermophilus lateralis. Next base: position 6,276 of record NW_027515541.1, read on the forward strand.
ATCAGTACACAAATCACACTTGGCTCACCAAATTCTGTTCTTCTAGGTTGAAGCGTTCGTCTACAGTTGCAGTTTTTATATTTAGGTTTCCCTCTGTTTTCTCCTATATAGATAGATGAATTTGGAACTCTAAATCCAACATGCTTTGTAGTAGCTCTTTGAAACGTGACAAAATAAAGGAGTTCTCAGTTTTGTCTCTATGGTTTGTTTCCTCTTCAAGTAGCCCTAGGCACAGACTGTGGAAAAGCACTTTCATTGAGAGGGGTTGCCAAGCTTCTAAGAAATTACGAGTTTCTGAAATACCAGCAAATATTTTTTCACCCAATCTTGATGATACTTTGTGGTAATGATCAGTACACAAATCCCACTTGGCTCAACAAATTTTGTTCTTCTAGGTTGAAGCGTTCGTCTACAGTAGCAGTTTTTATATTTAGGTTTCCCTCTGTTCTCTCCTATATAGATAGATAAATTTGGAACTCTAAATCCAACATGGTTTGTACTAGCTCTTTGAAACTTGACAAAATAAAGGAGTTCTCAGTTTTGTCTGTACGGTTTGTTTCCTCTTCTTGTAGCCCTAGGCACAGACTGTGGAAAAGCACTTTAATTGAGAGGGGTTGCCAAGCTTCTAAGAAATAACGAGTGTCCGAAATACCAGCAAATATTTTTTCACCCAATCTTGATGATACTTGTTGCTGATGATCAGTACACAAATACCACTTGGCTCACCAAATTCTGTTCTTCTAGGTTGAAGCGTTCGTCTACAGTAGCAGTTTTTATATTTAGGTTTCCCTCTGTTCTCTCCTATATAGATAGATGAATTTGGAACTCTAAATCCAACATGGTTTGTAGTAGCTCTTTGAAACTTGACAAAATAAAGGAGTTCTCAATTTTGTCTCTATGGTTTGTTTCCTCTTCAAGTAGCCCTAGGCACAGACTGTGGAAAAGCACTTTCATTGAGAGGGGTTGCCAAGCTTCTAAGAAATTACGAGTTTCCAAAATACCAGCAAATATTTTTTTCACCCAATCTTGATGATACTTGGTGGTAATGATCCGTACAGAAATCCCACTTTGCTCACAAAATTTTGTTCTTCTAGGTTGAAGCATTCGTCTACCGTAGCAGTTTTTATATTTAGGTTTCCCTCTGTTCTCTCCTATATAGATAGATGAATTTGGAACTCTAAATCCAACATGTTTTTTAGTAGCTCTTTGAAACTTGACAAAATAAAGGAGTTCTCAGTTTTGTCTCTATGGTTTGTTTCCTCTTCAAATAGCCCTAGGCACAGACTGTGGAAAAGCAATTTCATTGAGAGGGGTTGCTAAGCTTCTAAGAAATAATGAGTTTCCGAAATACCAGCAAATATGTTTTCAGCCAATCTTGATGATACTTGTTGCTGATGATCAGTACACAAATCACACTTGGCTCACCAAATTCTGTTCTTCTGGGTTGAAGCGTTCGTCTACAGTTGCAGTTTTTATATTTAGGTTTCCCTCTGTTTTCTCCTATATAGATAGATGAATTTGGAACTCTAAATCCAACATGCTTTGTAGTAGCTCTTTGAAACGTGACAAAATAAAGGAGTTCTCAGTTTTGTCTCTATGGTTTGTTTCCTCTTCAAGTAGCCCTAGGCACAGACTGTGGAAAAGCACTTTCATTGAGAGGGGTTGCCAAGCTTCTAAGAAATTACGAGTTTCTGAAATACCAGCAAATATTTTTTCACCCAATCTTGATGATACTTTGTGGTAATGATCAGTACACAAATCCCACTTGGCTCAACAAATTTTGTTCTTCTAGGTTGAAGCGTTCGTCTACAGTAGCAGTTTTTATATTTAGGTTTCCCTCTGTTCTCTCCTATATAGATAGATAAATTTGGAACTCTAAATCCAACATGGTTTGTACTAGCTCTTTGAAACTTGACAAAATAAAGGAGTTCACAGTTTTGTCTGTACGGTTTGTTTCCTCTTCTTGTAGCCCTAGGCACAGACTGTGGAAAAGCACTTTAATTGAGAGGGGTTGCCAAGCTTCTAAGAAATAACGAGTGTCCGAAATACCAGCAAATATTTTTTCACCCAATCTTGATGATACTTGTTGCTGATGATCAGTACACAAATCCCACTTGGCTCACCAAATTCTGTTCTTCTAGGTTGAAGCGTTCGTCTACAGTAGTAGTTTTTATATTTAGTTTTCCCTCTGTTCTCTCCTATATAGATAGATGAATTTGGAACTCTAAATCCAACATGGTTTGTAGTAGCTCTTTGAAACTTGACAAAATAAAGTAGTTCTCCGTTTTGTCTCTATGGTTTGTTTACTCTTCAAGTAGCCCTAGGCACAGACTGTGGAAAGCACTTTCATTGAGACGGATTGCCAAGCTTCTAAGAAATAACGAGTTTCCAAAATACCAGCAAATATTTTTTCACCCAATCTTGATGATACTTGGTGGTAATGATCAGTACAGAAATCCCACTTGGCTCACCAAATTTTGTTCTTCTAGGTTGAAGCGTTCGTCTACAGTAGCAGTTTTTATATTTAGGTTTCTCTCTGTTCTCTCCTATATAGATAGATGAATTTGGAACTCTAAATCCAACATGGATTGTAGTAGCTCTTTGAAACTTGACAAAATAAAGGAGTTCTCAGTTTTGTCTCTATGGTTTGTTTCGTCTTAAAGTAGCCCTAGGCACAGACTGTGGAAGCACTTTCATTGAGATGGGTTGCCAAGCTTCTAAGAAATAACGAGTTTCCAAAATACCAGCAAATATTTTTTCACCAAGTCTTGATGATTCTTTGTGGTAATGATCAGTACACAAATCCCACTTGGCTCACCAAATTTTGTTCTTCCAGGTTGAAGCGTTCGCTACAGTAGCAGTTTTTATATTTAGGTTTCCCTCTGTTCTTTCCTGTATAGATAGATGAATTTGGAACTGTAAATCCATCATGGTATTTAGTAGCTCTTTGAAACTTGACAAAATAAAGGCGTTCTCAGTTTTGTCTCTATGGATTGTTTCCTCTTCTATTAGCCCTAGGCACACACTGTGGAAAAGCACTTTCATTGAGAGGGGTTGCCAAGCTTCTAAGAAATAACGAGTTTCCGAAATACCAGCAAATATTTTTTCACCCAATCTTGATGATACTTGGTGGTAATGATCAGTACACAGATCCCACTTGGTCACCAAATTTTATTCTTCTAGGTTGAAGCGTTCATCTACAGTAGCAGTTTTTATATTTAGGTTTCCCTCTGTTCTCTCCTGTATAGATAGATGAATTTGGAACTGTAAATCCAACATGGTTTTTAGTAGCTCTTTGAAACTTGACAAAATAAAGGCGTTCTCAGTTTTGTCTCTATGGATTGTTTCCTCTTCTATTAGCCCTAGGCACACACTGTGGAAACGCACTTTCATTGAGAGGGGTTGCGAAGCTTCTAAGAAATAACGAGTTTCCGAAATACCAGCAAATATTTTTTCTCCCAATCTTTATGATACTTGTTGCTAATGATCAGTACACAAATCCCACTTGGCTCACCAAATTTTGTTCTTCTAGGTTGAAGCGTTCGTCTACAGTAGCAGTTTTTATATTTCGGTTTCCCTCTGTTCTCTCCTGTATAGATAGATGAATTTGGAACTCTAAATCCAACATGGTTTGTAGTAGCTCTTTGAAAATTGACAAAATAAAGGCGTTCTCAGTTTTGTCTCTATGGATTGTTTCCTCTTCTATTAGCCCTAGGAACACACTGTGGAAAAGCACTTTCATTGAGAGGGGTTGCCAAGCTTCTAAGAAATAACGAGTTTCCGAAATACCAGCAAATATTTTTTCACCCAATCTTGATGATACTTGGTGGTAATGATCAGTACACAGATCCCACTTGGTCACCAAATTTTGTTCTTCTAGGTTGAAGCGTTCGTCTACAGTAGCAGTTTTTATATTTAGGTTTCTCTCTTTTCTCTCCTATATAGATAGATGAATTTGGAACTCTAAATCCAACATGGATTGCAGTAGCTCTTTGAAACTTGACAAAATAAAGGAGTTCTCAGTTTTGTCTCTATGGTTTGTTTCCTCTTCAAGTAGCCCTAGGCACAGACTGTGGAAAAACACTTTCATTGATAGGGGTTGCCAAGCTTCTAAGAAATAACGAGTTTCCAAAATACCAGCAAATATTTTTTCACCCAATCTTGATGATACTTGGTGGTAATGATCAGTACACAAATCCCACTTGGCTCACCAAATTTTGTTCTTCTAGGTTGAAGCGTTCGTCTACAGTAGCAGTTTTTATATTTAGGTTTCTCTCTGTTCTCTCCTATATAGATAGATGAATTTGGAACTCTAAATCCAACATGGTTTGTAGTAGCTCTTTGAAACTTGACAAAATAAAGGAGTTCTCAGTTTTGTCTCTATGGTTTGTTTCCTCTTCAAGTAGCCCTAGGCACAGACTGTGGAAAGCACTTTCATTGAGAGGGGTTGCCAAGCTTCTAAGAAATAACGAGTTTCCGAAATACCAGCAAATATTTTTTCACCCAATCTTGATGATACTTGGTGGTAATGATCAGTACACAAATCCCACTTGGCTCACCAAATTGTGTTCTTCTAGGTTGAAGCGGTGGCCTACAGTAGAAGTTTCTATATTTAGGTTTCCCTCTGTTCTCTCCTATATAGATATATGAATTTGGAACACTAAATCCAACATGGTTTGTAGTAGCTCTTAGAAACTTGACAAAATAAAGGAGTTCTCAGATTTTTCTTATGGTTTGTTTCCTCTTGAAGTAGCTCTAGGCACAGACTGTGGAAAAGCACTTTCATTGAGAGGGGTTGCCAAGCTTCTAAAAAATTACGAGTTTCTGAAATACCAGCAAATATTTTTTCACAATTTTGATGATCCTTGGTGGTAATGATCAGTATACAAGTCCCACTTGGCTCACCAAATTTTGTTCTTCTAGGTTGAAGCGTTCGTGTACAGTAGCAGTTTTTATATTTAGGTTTCGCTCTGTTCTCTCCTGTATAGATAGATGAATTTGGAACTCTAAATCCAACGTGGTTTGTAGTAGCTCTTTGAAACTTGACAAAATGAAGGAGTTCTCAGTTTTGTCTCTATGGATTGTTTTCTCTTCAATTAGCCCTAGGCACAGACTGTGGAAAAGAACTTTCATTGAGATTGGTTGCCAAGCTTCTAAGAAATAACGAGTTTCCGAAATACCAGCAAATATTTTTTCACCCAATCTTGTTGATACTTGTTGCTAATGATCAGTACACAAATCCACTTGGCTTACCAAATTTTGTTCTTCTGGGTTGAAGCGTTCGTCTACAGTAGCCGTTTTTACATTTAGGTTTCATTCTGTTCTCTCATATATAGATAGATGAATTTGGAACTCTAAATCCATCTTGGTTTGTAGTAGCTCATTGAAACTTGACAAAATAAAGGAGTTCTGAGTTTTGTCTCTATGGTTTGTTTCCTCTTCAAGTAGCCCTAGGCGCAGACAGTGGAAAAGCACTTTCATTGAGAGGGGTGGCCAAGCTTCTAAGAAATTACGAGTTTCCAAAGTACCAGCAAATATTTTTTCACCCAATGTTGATGATACTGGTTGCTAATGATCAGTACACAAATCCCACTTGGCTCACCAAATTGTGTTCTTCTAGATTGAAGCGTTCACCTATAGTAGAAGTTTTTATATTTAGGTTTCCCTCTGTTCTCTCCTATATAGATATATGAATTTGGAACTCTAAATCCAACATGGTTTGTAGTAGCTCTTTGAAACTTGACAAAATAAAGGAGTTCTGAGTTTTGTCTCTATGGTTTCTTTCCTCTTCAAGTAGCCCTAGGCACAGACTGTGGAAAAGCACTTTCATTGAGAGAGGTTGCCAAGCTTCGAAGAAATAACAAGTTTCTGAAATACCAGCAAATATTTTTTCACCCAATCTTGATGATACTTGGTGGTAATGATCAGAACACAGATCGCACTTGGCTCACCAAATTTTGTTCTTCTAGGTTGAAGCGTTCGTCTAAATTAGCTGTTTTTATATTTAGGTTTCACTCTGTTCTCTCATATGTAGATAGATGAATTTGGAACTCTAAATCCAACATGGTTTGTAGTAGCTCTTTGAAACTTGACAAAATAAAGGAGTTCTCAGTTTTTGTCTCTATGGTTTGTTTCCTCTTCAAGTTGCCCTACGCACAGACTGTTTAAGCACTTTCATTTAGATGGGTTGCAAAGCTGCTAAGAAATAACGAGTTTCCAAAAACCAGCAAATATTTTTTCACCCAATCTTGATGATACTTGGTGGTAATGATCAGTACACAAATCCCACTTGGCTCACCAAATTTTGTTCTTCTAGGTTGAAGCGTTCGTCTACAGTAGCAGTTTTTTATATTTAAGTTTCTCTCTCTTCTCCCCTATATAGATAGATTAATTTGGAACTTTAAATCCAACATGGATTGTTGTAGCTCTTTGAAACTTGACAAAATAAAGGAGTTCTCAGTTTTGTCTCTATGGATTGTTTCCTCTTCATTTAGCACTAGGCACACACTGTGGAAAAGCACTTTCATTGAGAGGGGTTGCCAAGCTTCTAAGAAATAACGAGTTTCCAAAATACCAGCAAATATTTTTTCACCTAATCTTGATGATACTTGTTGGTAATGATCAGTACACAAATCCCACTTGGCTCACCAAATTGTGTTCTTCTAGGTTGACGCGTTCGCCTACAGTAGCAGTTTTTATATTTAGGTTTCCCTCTGTTCTCTCCTATATAGATAGAGGAATTTGGAACTCTAAATCCAACATGGTTTGCAGTAGCTCTTTGAAACTTGACAAAATAAAGGAGTTCTCAGATTTGTCTCTATGGTTTGTTTCCTCATCATGTAGCCCTAGGCACAGACTGTGGAAAACCACGTTCATTGAGAGGGGTTCCCAAGCTTCAAAGGAATAACGAGTTTCCGAAATACCAGCAAATATTTTTTAACCCAATCTTGATAATACTTGGTGCTCATGATCAGTACACAAATCCCACTTGGCTCACCAAATTTTGTTCTTCTAGGTTGAAGCGTTCATCTACAGTAGCAGTTTTTATATTTAGAGTTCCCTCAGTTCTCTCCTATATAGAAAGATGAATTTGGAACTCTAAATCCAACATGGTTTGTAGTAGCTCTTTGAAACTTGACAAATAAAGGAGTTCTCAGTTTTGTCGCTATGGTTTGTTTCCTCTTCAAGTAGCCCCAGTTACAGACTGTGGAAAGCACTGGGTCAACCTTAGAAGAACAAGAAGTTTCCGAAATACCAGAATATTGTTTCCACTTGATGCATTACATCACCCAATCTTGATGATACTTGGTGGTAATGATCAGTACACAAATCCCACTTGTCTCACCAAATTTTGTTCTTCTAGGTTGAAGCGTTCGTCTACAGTAGCAGTTTTAATATTTAGGTTTCACTCCGTTCTCTCATATATAGATAGATGAATATGGAACTCTAAATCCAACATGGTTTGTAGTAGCTCTTTGAAACTTGAAAAAATAAAGGAGTTCTCAGTTTTGTCTCTATGGTGTGTTTCCTCTTCAAGTAGCCCTAGGCACAGACTGTGGAAAAGCACTTTCATTGAGATGGGTTGCCAAGCTTCTAAGAAATAACGAGTTTCCGAAATACCAGCAAATATTTTTTCACACAATCTTGTTGATACTTGGAGGTAATGATCAGTACACAAATCCCACTTGGCTCACCAAATTTTGTTCTTCTAGGTTGAAGCGTTGGTCTACATTAGCAGTTTTTATATTTAGGTTTCTCTCGGTTCTCTCCAATATAGATAGATGAATTTGGAACACTAAATCCAACATGGTTTGTAGTAGCTCTTTGAAACTTGACAAAATAAAGGAGGTCTCAGATTTTCTCTATGGTTTGTTTCCTCTTCAAGTAGCCCTAGGCACAGACTGTGGAAAAGCACTTTCATTGAGAGGGGTTGCCAAGCTTCTAAGAAATAACGAGTTTCCGAAATACCAGCAAATATTTTTTCACCCAATCTTGATGATACTTGGTGGTAATGATCAGTACACAAATCCCACTTGGCTTACAAAATTTTGTTCTTCTAGGTTGAAGCATTCGTCTACAGTAGCAGTTTTTATATTTAGGTTTCCCTCTGTTCTCTCCTATATAGATAGATGAATTTGGAACTCTAAATCCAACATGGTTTGTAGTAGCTCTTTGAAACTTGACAAAATAAAGGAGTTCTCAGATTTGTCTCTATGGTTTGTTTCCTCTTCAAGTAGCCCTAGGCACAGACTGTGGAAAAGCACTTTCATGGAGAGGGGTTGCCAAGCTTCTAAGAAATAACGAGTTTCCGAAATACCAGCAAATATTTTTCAACCCAATCTTGATGATACTTGGTGGTAATGATCAGTACACAAATCCCACTTGGCTCACCAAATTTTGTTCTTCTAGGTTGAAGCGTTCGTCTACAGTAGCAGTTTTTATATTTAGGTTTCCCTCTGTTCTCTCCTATAAGATAGATGAATTTGGAACTCTAAATCCAACATGGTTTGTAGTAGCTCTTTGAAACTTGACAAAATAAAGGAGGTCTCAGATTTGTCTCTATGGTTTGTTTCCTCTTCAAGTAGCCCTAGGCACAGACTGTGGAAAAGCACTTTCATTGAGAGAGGTTGCCAAGCTTCTAAGAAATAACGAGTTTCCGAAATACCAGCAAATATTTTTTCACCCAATCTTGATGATACGTGGTGGTAATGATCAGTACACAAATCCCACTTGGCTCACCAAATTTTGTTCTTCTAGGTTGAATTGTTCTTCTACAGTAGCAGTTTTTATATTTAGGTTTCCCTCTCTTCTCTCCTATATAGATAGATCAATTTGGAACTCCAAATCCAACATGGTTTGTAGTAGCTCTTTGAAACTTGAAAAAATAAAGGAGTTCTCAGTTTTGTCTCTATGGTTTGTTTCCTCTTAAAGTAGCCCTAGGCACAGACTGTGGAAAAGCACTTTCATTAAGAGGGGTTGCCAAGCTTCTAAGAAATAACGAGTTTCCGAAATACCAGCAAATATTTTTTCACACAATCTTGTTGATACTTGGTGGTAATGATCAGTATACAAATCCCACTTGGCTCACCAAATTTTGGTCTTCTAGGTTGAAGCGTTCATCTACAGTAGCAGTTTTTATATTTAGATTTCTCTCTGTTCTCTCCTATATAGATAGAGGAATTTGGAACTCTAAATCCAACATGGTTTGCAGTAGCTCTTTGAAACTTGACAAAATAAAGGAGTTCTCAGATTTGTCTCTATGGTTTGTTTCCTCATCAAGTAGCCCTAGGCACAGACTGTGGAAAAGCACTTTCATTGAGAGGGGTTCCCAAGCTTCTAAGAAATAACGAGTTTCCGAAATACCAGCAAATATTTTTTCACCCAATCTTGATGATACTTGGTGCTAATGGTCAGTACACAAATCCCACTTGGCTCACCAAATTTTGTTCTTCTAGGTTGAAGCGTTCTTCTACAGTAGCGGTTTTTATATTTAGGTTTCCCTCTGCTCTCTCCTATATAGATAGATGAATTTGGAACTCTAAATCCAACATGGTTTGTAGTAGCTCTTTGAAACTTGACAAAATAAAGGAGTTCTCAGATTTGTCTCTATGGTTTGTTTCCTCTTCAAGTAGCCCTAGGCACAGACTGTGTAAAAGCACTTTCATGAGAGGGGTTGCCAAGCTTCTAAGAAATAACGAGTTTCCGAAATACCAGCGAATATTTTTTCACCCAATCTTGATGATACTTGTTGCTAATGATCAGTACACAAATCCCACTTGGCTCACCAAAGTTTGTTCTTCTAGGTTGAAGCGTTCGTCTACAGTAGCAGTTTTTATATTTAGGTTTCCCTCTGTTCTCTCCTATATAGAAAGATGAATTTGGAACTCTAAATCCAACATTGTTTGTAGTAGCTCTTTGAAACTTGACAAAATAAAGGAGGTCTCAGATTTGTCTCTATGGTTTGTTTCCTCTTCCAGTAGCCCTAGGCACAGACTGTGGAAAAGCACTTTCATGAGAGGGGTTGCCAAGCTTCTAAGATAACGAGTTTCCGAAATACCAGCGAATATTTTTTCACCCAATCTTGATGATACTTGTTGCTAATGATCAGTACACAAATCCCACTTGGCTCACCAAATTTTGTTCTTCTAGGTTGAAGCGTTCGTCTACAGTAGCAGTTTTTGTATTTAGGTTTCCCTCTGTTCTCTCCTATATAGAAAGATGAATTTGGAACTCTAAATCCAACATGGTTTATAGTAGCTCTTTGAAACTTTACAAAATAAAGGAATTCCCAGTTTTGTATCTATGGTTTGTTTCCTCTTTAAGTAGCCCTAGGCAGAGACTCGGGAAAAGCACTTTCATTGAAAGGGGGTGCCAAGCTTCCAAGAAATAACGAGTTTCCGAAATACCAGCAAATATTTTTTCACACAATCTTCTTGATACTTGGTGGTGATGATCAGTACACAAATCCCACTTGGATCACCAAATTTTGTTCTTCTAGGTTGAAGCGTTCGTCTACAGTAGCAGTTTTTATATTAAGGTTTCTCTCTGTTCTCTCCTATATAGATAGATGAATTTGGAACTCTAAATCCAACATGGTTTGTAGTAGCTCTTTGAAACTTGACAAAATAAAAGAGGTCTCAGATTTGTCTCTATGGTTTGTTCCCTCTTCAAGTAGCCCTAGGCACAGACTGTGGAAAAGCACTTTCATTGAGAGAGGTTGCCAAGCTTCTAAGAAATAACGAGTTTCCGAAATACCAGCAAATATTTTTTCACCCAATCTTGATGATACTTGGTGGTAATGATCAGTACACAAATCCCACTTGGCTTACCAAATTTTGTTCTTCTAGGTTGAAGCGTTCCTCTACAGTGGCAGTTTTTATAATCAAGTTTCCCTCTGTTCTCTCCTATATAGATACATGAATTTGGAACACTAAATCCAACATGGTTTGTAGTAGCTCTTTGAAACTTGACAAAATAAAGGAATGCTCAGATTTGTCTCTATGGTTTGTTTCCTCTTCAAGTAGCCCTAGGCAGAGACTGTGGAAAAGGACTTTCATTGAGAGGGGTTGCCAAGCTTCTAAGAAATAACGAGTTTCCGAAATACCAGCGAATATTTTTTCACCCAATCTTGATGATACTTGTTGCTAATGATCAGTACACAAATCCCACTTGGCTCACCAAATTTTGTTCTTCTAGGTTGAAGCGTTCGTCTACAGTAGCAGTTTTTATATTTAGGTTTCCCTCTGTTCTCTCCTATATAGAAAGATGAATTTGGAACTCTAAATACAACATGGTTTGTAGTAGCTCTTTGAAACTTGACAAAATAAAGGAGGTCTCAGATTTGTCTCTATGGTTTGTTTCCTCTTCAAGTAGCCCTAGGCACAGACTGTGGAAAAGCACTTTCATTGAGAGAGGTTGCCAAGCTTCTAAGAAATAACGAGTTTCCGAAATACCAGCAAATATTTTTTCACCCAATCTTGATGATACTTGGTGGTAATGATCAGTACACAAATCCCACTTGGCTTACCAAATTTTGTTCTTCTAGGTTGAAGCGTTCCTCTACAGTGGCAGTTTTTATAATCAAGTTTCCCTCTGTTCTCTCCTATATAGATACATGAATTTGGAACACTAAATCCAACATGGTTTGTAGTAGCTCTTTGAAACTTGACAAAATAAAGGAATGCTCAGATTTGTCTCTATGGTTTGTTTCCTCTTCAAGTAGCCCTAGGCAGAGACTGTGGAAAAGGACTTTCATTGAGAGGGGTTGCCAAGCTTCTAAGAAATAACGAGTTTCCGAAATACCAGCGAATATTTTTTCAACCAATCTTGATGATACTTGGTGCTAATGATCAGTACACAAATCCCACTTGGCTCACCAAATTTTGTTCTTCTAGGTTGAAGCGTTCGTCTACAGTAGCAGTTTTTATATTTAGGTTTCCCTCTGTTCTCTCCTATATAGAAAGATGAATTTGGAACTCTAAATCCAACATGGTTTGTAGTAGCTCTTTGAAACTTGATAAAATAAAGGAGTTCTCAGTTTTGTCGCTATGGTTTGTTTCCTATTCAAGTAGCCCCAGGCACAGACTGTGGAAAAGCACTTTCATTGAGAGGGGTTCCCAATCTTCTAAGAAATAACGAGTTTCAGAAATACCAGCAAATATTTTTTCACCCAATCTTGATGATACTTGGTGGTAATGATCAGTACAAAAATCCCACTTGGCTCACCAAATTTTGTTCTTCTAGGTTGAATTGTTCTTCTACAGTAGCAGTTTTTATATTTAGGTTTCCCTCTCTTCTCTCCTATATAGATAGATCAATTTGGAACTCCAAATCCAACATGGTTTGTAGTAGCTCTTTGAAACTTGAAAAAATAAAGGAGTTCTCAGTTTTGTCTCTATGGTTTGTTTCCTCTTAAAGTAGCCCTAGGCACAGACTGTGGAAAAGCACTTTCATTAAGAGGGGTTGCCAAGCTTCTAAGAAATAACGAGTTTCCGAAATACCAGCAAATATTTTTTCACACAATCTTGTTGATACTTGGTGGTAATGATCAGTATACAAATCCCACTTGGCTCACCAAATTTTGGTCTTCTAGGTTGAAGCGTTCATCTACAGTAGCAGTTTTTATATTTAGATTACTCTCTGTTCTCTCCTATATAGATAGAGGAATTTGGAACTCTAAATCCAACATGGTTTGCAGTAGCTCTTTGAAACTTGACAAAATAAAGGAGTTCTCAGATTTGTCTCTATGGTTTGTTTCCTCATCAAGTAGCCCTAGGCACAGACTGTGGAAAAGCACTTTCATTGAGAGGGGTTCCCAAGCTTCTAAGAAATAACGAGTTTCCGAAATACCAGCAAATATTTTTTCACCCAATCTTGATGATACTTGGTGCTAATGGTCAGTACACAAATCCCACTTGGCTCACCAAATTTTGTTCTTCTAGGTTGAAGCGTTCTTCTACAGTAGCAGTTTTTATATTTAGGTTTCCCTCTGCTCACTCCTATATAGATAGATGAATTTGGAACTCTAAATCCAACATGGTTTGTAGTAGCTCTTTGAAACTTGACAAAATAAAGGAGTTCTCAGATTTGTCTCTATGGTTTGTTCCCTCTTCAAGTAGCCCTAGGCACAGACTGTGGAAAAGCACTTTCATGAGAGGGGTTGCCAAGATTCTAAGATAACGAGTTTCCGAAATACCAGCGAATATTTTTTCACCCAATCTTGATGATACTTGTTGCTAATGATCAGTACACAAATCCCACTTGGCTCACCAAATTTTGTTCTTCTAGGTTGAAGCGTTCGTCTACAGTAGCAGTTTTTGTATTTAGGTTTCCCTCTGTTCTCTCCTATATAGAAAGATGAATTTGGAACTCTAAATCCAACATGGTTTATAGTAGCTCTTTGAAACTTTACAAAATAAAGGAATTCCCAGTTTTGTATCTATGGTTTGTTTCCTCTTTAAGTAGCCCGAGGCAGAGACTCGGGAAAAGCACTTTCATTGAAAGGGGGTGCCAAGCTTCCAAGAAATAACGAGTTTCCGAAATACCAGCAAATATTTTTTCACACAATCTTCTTGATACTTGGTGGTGATGATCAGTACACAAATCCCACTTGGATCACCAAATTTTGTTCTTCTAGGTTGAAGCGTTCGTCTACAGTAGCAGTTTTTATATTAAGGTTTCTCTCTGTTCTCTCCTATATAGATAGATGAATTTGGAACTCTAAATCCAACATGGTTTGTAGTAGCTCTTTGAAACTTGACAAAATAAAAGAGGTCTCAGATTTGTCTCTATGGTTTGTTCCCTCTTCAAGTAGCCCTAGGCACAGACTGTGGAAAAGCACTTTCATTGAGAGAGGTTGCCAAGCTTCTAAGAAATAACGAGTTTCCGAAATACCAGCAAATATTTTTTCACCCAATCTTGATGATACTTGGTGGTAATGATCAGTACACAAATCCCACTTGGCTTACCAAATTTTGTTCTTCTAGGTTGAAGCGTTCCTCTACAGTGGCAGTTTTTATAATCAAGTTTCCCTCTGTTCTCTCCTATATAGATAGATGAATTTGGAACACTAAATCCAACATGGTTTGTAGTAGCTCTTTGAAACTTGACAAAATAAAGGAATTCTCAGATTTGTCTCTATGGTTTGTTTCCTCTTCAAGTAGCCCTAGGCACAGACTGTGGAAAAGGACTTTCATTGAGAGGGGTTGCCAAGCTTCTAAGAAATAACGAGTTTCCGAAATACCAGCGAATATTTTTTCACCCAATCTTGATGATACTTGTTGCTAATGATCAGTACACAAATCCCACTTGGCTCACCAAATTTTGTTCTTCTAGGTTGAAGCGTTCGTCTACAGTAGCAGTTTTTATATTTAGGTTTCCCTCTGTTCTCTCCTATATAGAAAGATGAATTTGGAACTCTAAATACAACATGGTTTGTAGTAGCTCTTTGAAACTTGACAAAATAAAGGAGGTCTCAGATTTGTCTCTATGGTTTGTTTCCTCTTCAAGTAGCCCTAGGCACAGACTGTGGAAAAGCACTTTCATTGAGAGAGGTTGCCAAGCTTCTAAGAAATAACGAGTTTCCGAAATACCAGCAAATATTTTTTCACCCAATCTTGATGATACTTGGTGGTAATGATCAGTACACAAATCCCACTTGGCTTACCAAATTTTGTTCTTCTAGGTTGAAGCGTTCCTCTACAGTGGCAGTTTTTATAATCAAGTTTCCCTCTGTTCTCTCCTATATAGATACATGAATTTGGAACACTAAATCCAACATGGTTTGTAGTAGCTCTTTGAAACTTGACAAAATAAAGGAATGCTCAGATTTGTCTCTATGGTTTGTTTCCTCTTCAAGTAGCCCTAGGCAGAGACTGTGGAAAAGGACTTTCATTGAGAGGGGTTGCCAAGCTTCTAAGAAATAACGAGTTTCCGAAATACCAGCGAATATTTTTTCACCCAATCTTGATGATACTTGTTGCTAATGATCAGTACACAAATCCCACTTGGCTCACCAAATTTTGTTCTTCTAGGTTGAAGCGTTCGTCTACAGTAGCAGTTTTTATATTTAGGTTTCCCTCTGTTCTCTCCTATATAGAAAGATGAATTTGGAACTCTAAATCCAACATGGTTTGTAGTAGCTCTTTGAAACTTGATAAAATAAAGGAGTTCTCAGTTTTGTCGCTATGGTTTGTTTCCTATTCAAGTAGCCCCAGGCACAGACTGTGGAAAAGCACTTTCATTGAGAGGGGTTCCCAATCTTCTAAGAAATAACGAGTTTCAGAAATACCAGCAAATATTTTTTCACCCAATCTTGATGATACTTGGTGGTAATGATCAGTACAAAAATCCCACTTGGCTCACCAAATTTTGTTCTTCTAGGTTGAATTGTTCTTCTACAGTAGCAGTTTTTATATTTAGGTTTCCCTCTCTTCTCTCCTATATAGATAGATCAATTTGGAACTCCAAATCCAACATGGTTTGTAGTAGCTCTTTGAAACTTGAAAAAATAAAGGAGTTCTCAGTTTTGTCTCTATGGTTTGTTTCCTCTTAAAGTAGCCCTAGGCACAGACTGTGGAAAAGCACTTTCATTAAGAGGGGTTGCCAAGCTTCTAAGAAATAACGAGTTTCCGAAATACCAGCAAATATTTTTTCACACAATCTTGTTGATACTTGGTGGTAATGATCAGTATACAAATCCCACTTGGCTCACCAAATTTTGGTCTTCTAGGTTGAAGCGTTCATCTACAGTAGCAGTTTTTATATTTAGATTACTCTCTGTTCTCTCCTATATAGATAGAGGAATTTGGAACTCTAAATCCAACATGGTTTGCAGTAGCTCTTTGAAACTTGACAAAATAAAGGAGTTCTCAGATTTGTCTCTATGGTTTGTTTCCTCATCAAGTAGCCCTAGGCACAGACTGTGGAAAAGCACTTTCATTGAGAGGGGTTCCCAAGCTTCTAAGAAATAACGAGTTTCCGAAATACCAGCAAATATTTTTTCACCCAATCTTGATGATACTTGGTGCTAATGGTCAGTACACAAATCCCACTTGGCTCACCAAATTTTGTTCTTCTAGGTTGAAGCGTTCTTCTACAGTAGCAGTTTTTATATTTAGGTTTCCCTCTGCTCACTCCTATATAGATAGATGAATTTGGAACTCTAAATCCAACATGGTTTGTAGTAGCTCTTTGAAACTTGACAAAATAAAGGAGTTCTCAGATTTGTCTCTATGGTTTGTTTCCTCTTCAAGTAGCCCTAGGCACAGACTGTGTAAAAGCACTTTCATTGAGAGGGGTTGCCAAGCTTCTAAGAAATAACGAGTTTCCGAAATACCAGCAAATATTTTTTCACCCAATCTTGATGATACTTGTTGCTAATGATCAGTACACAAATCCCACTTGGCTCACCAAAGTTTGTTCTTCTAGGTTGAAGCGTTCGTCTACAGTAGCAGTTTTTATATTTAGGTTTCCCTCTGTTCTCTCCTATATAGAAAGATGAATTTGGAACTCTAAATCCAACATTGTTTGTAGTAGCTCTTTGAAACTTGACAAAATAAAGGAGGTCTCAGATTTGTCTCTATGGTTTGTTTCCTCTTCCAGTAGCCCTAGGCACAGACTGTGGAAAAGCACTTTCATTGAGAGGGGTTGCCAAGCTTCTAAGATAACGAGTTTCCAAAATACCAGCGAATATTTTTTCACCCAATCTTGATGATACTTGTTGCTTATGATCAGTACACAAATCCCACTTGGCTCACCAAATTTTGTTCTTCTAGGTTGAAGCGTTCGTCTACAGTAGCAGTTTTTGTATTTAGGTTTCCCTCTGTTCTCTCCTATATATAAAGATGAATTTGGAACTCTAAATCCAACATGGTTTATAGTAGCTCTTTGAAACTTTACAAAATAAAGGAATTCCCAGTTTTGTCTCTATGGTTTGTTTCCTCTTTAAGTAGCCCTAGGCAGAGACTCGGGAAAAGCACTTTCATTGAAAGGGGGTGCCAAGCTTCCAAGAAATAACGAGTTTCCGAAATACCAGCAAATATTTTTTTACACAATCTTCTTGATACTTGGTGGTAATGATCAGTACACAAATCCCACTTGGCTCACCAAATTTTGTTCTTCTAGGTTGAAGCGTTCGTCTACAGTAGCAGTTTTTATATTAAGGTTTCTCTCTGTTCTCTCCTATATAGATAGATGAATTTGGAACTCTAAATCCAACATGGTTTGTAGTAGCTCTTTGAAACTTGACAAAATAAAGGAGATCTCAGATTTGTCTCTATGGTTTGTTTCCTCTTCAAGTAGCCCTAGGCACAGACTGTGGAAAAGTACTTTCATTGAGAGGGGTTGCCAAGCTTCTAAGAAATAACGATTTTCCGAAATACCAGCAAATATTTTTTCACCCAATCTTGATGATACTGGGTGGTTATGATCAGTACACAAATCCCACTTGGCTCACCAAATTTTGTTCTTCTAGGTTGAAGCGTTCTTCTACAGTAGCAGTTTTTATATTTAGGTTTCCCTCTGTTCTCTCCTATATAGATAGATATATTTGGAACTCTAAATCCAACATGGTTTGTAGTAGCTCTTTGAAACTTGACAAAATAAAGGAGTTCTCAGATTTGTCTCTATGGTTTGTTTCCTCTTCAAGTAGCCCTAGGCACAGACTGTGGAAAAGCACTTTCATTGAGAGGGGTTGCAAAGTTTCTAAGAAATAACGAGTTTCCGAAATACCAGCAAATATTTTTTCACCCAACCTTGATGATACTTGGTGGTTATGATCAGTACACAAATCCCACTTCGCTTACCAAATTTTGTTCTTCTAGGTTGAAGCGTTCCTCTACAGTGGCAGTTTTTATAATCAAGTTTCCCTCTGTTCTCTCCTATATGGATAGATGAATTTGGAACACTAAATCCAACATGGTTTGTAGTAGCTCTTTGAAACTTGACAAAATAAAGGAATTCTCAGATTTGTATCTATGGTTTGTTTCCTCTTCAAGTAGCCCTAGGCAGAGACAGTGGAAAAGGACTTTCACTGAGAGGGTTGCCAAGCTTCTAAGAAATAACGAGTTTCCGAAATACCAGCAAATATTTTTTCACCCAATCTTGATGATACATGTTGCTAATGATCAGTACACAAATCCCACTTGGCTCACCAAATTTTGTTCTTCTAGGTTGAAGCGTTCGTCTACAGTAGCAGTTTTTATATTTAGGTTTCCCTCTGTTCTCTCCTATATAGAAAGATGAATTTGGAACTCTAAATCCAACATGGTTTGTAGTAGCTCTTTCAAACTTGATAAAATAATGGAGTTCTCAGTTTTGTCGCTATGGTTTGTTTCCTATTCAAGTAGCCCCAGGCACAGACTGTGGAAAAGCACTTTCATTGAGAGGGGTTCCCAATCTTCTAAGAAATAACGATTTTTCGAAATACCAGCAAATATTTTTTCACCCAATCTTGATGATACTTGGTGGTAATTATCAGTACAAAAATCCCACTTGGCTCACCAAATTTTGTTCTTCTAGGTTGAAGCGTTCGTCTACAGTAGCAGTTTTTATATTAAGGTTTCTCTCTGTTCTCTCCTATATAGATAGATGGATTTGGAACTCTAAATCCAACATGGTTTGTAGTAGCTCTTTGAAACTTGACAAAATAAAAGAGGTCTCAGAATTGTCTCTATGGTTTGTTCCCTCTTCAAGTAGCCCTAGGCACAGACTGTGGAAAAGCACTTTCATTGAGAGGGGTTGCCAAGCTTCTAAGAAATAACGAGTTTCCGAAATACCAACAAATATTTTTTCACCCAATCTTGATGATACGTGGTGGTAATGATCAGTACACAAATCCCACTTGGCTCACCAAATTTTGTTCTTCTAGGTTGAATTGTTCTTCTACAGTAGCAGTTTTTATATTTAGGTTTCCCTCTCTTCTCTCCTATATAGATAGATCAATTTGGAACTCCAAATCCAACATGGTTTGTAGTAGCTCTTTGAAACTTGAAAAAATAAAGGAGTTCTCAGTTTTGTCTCTATGGTTTGTTTCCTCTTAAAGTAGCCCTAGGCACAGACTGTGGAAAAGCACTTTCATTAAGAGGGGTTGCCAAGCTTCTAAGAAATAACGAGTTTCCGAAATACCAGCAAATATTTTTTCACACAATCTTGTTGATACTTGGTGGTAATGATCAGTATACAAATCCCACTTGGCTCACCAAATTTTGGTCTTCTATGTTGAAGCGTTCATCTACAGTAGCAGTTTTTATATTTAGGTTTCTCTCTGTTCTCTCCTATATAGATAGATGAATTTGGAACACTAAATCCAACATGGTTTGTAGTAGCTCTTTGAAACTTGACAAAATAAATAGTTCTCAGATTTGTCTCTATGGTTTGTTTCCTCATCAAGTAGCCCTAGGCACAGACTGTGGAAAAGCACTTTCATTGAGAGGGGTTCCCAAGCTTCTAAGAAATAACGAGTTTCCGAAACACCAGCAAATATTTTTTCACCCAATCTTGATGATACTTGGTGCTAATGGTCAGTACACAAATCCCACTTGGCTCACCAAATTTTGTTCTTCTAGGTTGAAGCGTTCTTCTACAGTAGCAGTTTTTATATTTAGGTTTCCCTCTGCTCACTCCTATATAGATAGATGAATTTGGAACTCTAAATCCAACATGGTTTGTAGTAGCTCTTTGAAACTTGACAAAATAAAGGAGTTCTCAGATTTGTCTCTATGGTTTGTTTCCTCTTCAAGTAGCCCTAGGCACAGACTGTGTAAAAGCACTTTCATTGAGAGGGGTTGCCAAGCTTCTAAGAAATAACGAGTTTCCGAAATACCAGCAAATATTTTTTCACCCAATCTTGATGATACTTGTTGCTAATGATCAGTACACAAATCCCACTTGGCTCACCAAAGTTTGTTCTTCTAGGTTGAAGCGTTCGTCTACAGTAGCAGTTTTTATATTTAGGTTTCCCTCTGTTCTCTCCTATATAGAAAGATGAATTTGGAACT
Organism: Callospermophilus lateralis; assembly: GCF_048772815.1. Classification (NCBI taxonomy): domain Eukaryota; kingdom Metazoa; phylum Chordata; class Mammalia; order Rodentia; family Sciuridae; genus Callospermophilus; species Callospermophilus lateralis. The sequence continues at coordinate 26,273 of NW_027515541.1, forward strand.
CTAAATCCAACATTGTTTGTAGTAGCTCTTTGAAACTTGACAAAATAAAGGAGGTCTCAGATTTGTCTCTATGGTTTGTTTCCTCTTCCAGTAGCCCTAGGCACAGACTGTGGAAAAGCACTTTCATTGAGAGGGGTTGCCAAGCTTCTAAGATAACGAGTTTCCAAAATACCAGCGAATATTTTTTCACCCAATCTTGATGATACTTGTTGCTTATGATCAGTACACAAATCCCACTTGGCTCACCAAATTTTGTTCTTCTAGGTTGAAGCGTTCGTCTACAGTAGCAGTTTTTGTATTTAGGTTTCCCTCTGTTCTCTCCTATATATAAAGATGAATTTGGAACTCTAAATCCAACATGGTTTATAGTAGCTCTTTGAAACTTTACAAAATAAAGGAATTCCCAGTTTTGTCTCTATGGTTTGTTTCCTCTTTAAGTAGCCCTAGGCAGAGACTCGGGAAAAGCACTTTCATTGAAAGGGGGTGCCAAGCTTCCAAGAAATAACGAGTTTCCGAAATACCAGCAAATATTTTTTTACACAATCTTCTTGATACTTGGTGGTAATGATCAGTACACAAATCCCACTTGGCTCACCAAATTTTGTTCTTCTAGGTTGAAGCGTTCGTCTACAGTAGCAGTTTTTATATTAAGGTTTCTCTCTGTTCTCTCCTATATAGATAGATGAATTTGGAACTCTAAATCCAACATGGTTTGTAGTAGCTCTTTGAAACTTGACAAAATAAAGGAGATCTCAGATTTGTCTCTATGGTTTGTTTCCTCTTCAAGTAGCCCTAGGCACAGACTGTGGAAAAGTACTTTCATTGAGAGGGGTTGCCAAGCTTCTAAGAAATAACGATTTTCCGAAATACCAGCAAATATTTTTTCACCCAATCTTGATGATACTGGGTGGTTATGATCAGTACACAAATCCCACTTGGCTCACCAAATTTTGTTCTTCTAGGTTGAAGCGTTCTTCTACAGTAGCAGTTTTTATATTTAGGTTTCCCTCTGTTCTCTCCTATATAGATAGATATATTTGGAACTCTAAATCCAACATGGTTTGTAGTAGCTCTTTGAAACTTGACAAAATAAAGGAGTTCTCAGATTTGTCTCTATGGTTTGTTTCCTCTTCAAGTAGCCCTAGGCACAGACTGTGGAAAAGCACTTTCATTGAGAGGGGTTGCAAAGTTTCTAAGAAATAACGAGTTTCCGAAATACCAGCAAATATTTTTTCACCCAACCTTGATGATACTTGGTGGTTATGATCAGTACACAAATCCCACTTCGCTTACCAAATTTTGTTCTTCTAGGTTGAAGCGTTCCTCTACAGTGGCAGTTTTTATAATCAAGTTTCCCTCTGTTCTCTCCTATATGGATAGATGAATTTGGAACACTAAATCCAACATGGTTTGTAGTAGCTCTTTGAAACTTGACAAAATAAAGGAATTCTCAGATTTGTATCTATGGTTTGTTTCCTCTTCAAGTAGCCCTAGGCAGAGACAGTGGAAAAGGACTTTCACTGAGAGGGTTGCCAAGCTTCTAAGAAATAACGAGTTTCCGAAATACCAGCAAATATTTTTTCACCCAATCTTGATGATACATGTTGCTAATGATCAGTACACAAATCCCACTTGGCTCACCAAATTTTGTTCTTCTAGGTTGAAGCGTTCGTCTACAGTAGCAGTTTTTATATTTAGGTTTCCCTCTGTTCTCTCCTATATAGAAAGATGAATTTGGAACTCTAAATCCAACATGGTTTGTAGTAGCTCTTTCAAACTTGATAAAATAATGGAGTTCTCAGTTTTGTCGCTATGGTTTGTTTCCTATTCAAGTAGCCCCAGGCACAGACTGTGGAAAAGCACTTTCATTGAGAGGGGTTCCCAATCTTCTAAGAAATAACGATTTTTCGAAATACCAGCAAATATTTTTTCACCCAATCTTGATGATACTTGGTGGTAATGATCAGTACAAAAATCCCACTTGGCTCACCAAATTTTGTTCTTCTAGGTTGAAGCGTTCGTCTACAGTAGCAGTTTTTATATTAAGGTTTCTCTCTGTTCTCTCCTATATAGATAGATGGATTTGGAACTCTAAATCCAACATGGTTTGTAGTAGCTCTTTGAAACTTGACAAAATAAAAGAGGTCTCAGAATTGTCTCTATGGTTTGTTCCCTCTTCAAGTAGCCCTAGGCACAGACTGTGGAAAAGCACTTTCATTGAGAGGGGTTGCCAAGCTTCTAAGAAATAACGAGTTTCCGAAATACCAACAAATATTTTTTCACCCAATCTTGATGATACGTGGTGGTAATGATCAGTACACAAATCCCACTTGGCTCACCAAATTTTGTTCTTCTAGGTTGAATTGTTCTTCTACAGTAGCAGTTTTTATATTTAGGTTTCCCTCTCTTCTCTCCTATATAGATAGATCAATTTGGAACTCCAAATCCAACATGGTTTGTAGTAGCTCTTTGAAACTTGAAAAAATAAAGGAGTTCTCAGTTTTGTCTCTATGGTTTGTTTCCTCTTAAAGTAGCCCTAGGCACAGACTGTGGAAAAGCACTTTCATTAAGAGGGGTTGCCAAGCTTCTAAGAAATAACGAGTTTCCGAAATACCAGCAAATATTTTTTCACACAATCTTGTTGATACTTGGTGGTAATGATCAGTATACAAATCCCACTTGGCTCACCAAATTTTGGTCTTCTATGTTGAAGCGTTCATCTACAGTAGCAGTTTTTATATTTAGGTTTCTCTCTGTTCTCTCCTATATAGATAGATGAATTTGGAACACTAAATCCAACATGGTTTGTAGTAGCTCTTTGAAACTTGACAAAATAAATAGTTCTCAGATTTGTCTCTATGGTTTGTTTCCTCATCAAGTAGCCCTAGGCACAGACTGTGGAAAAGCACTTTCATTGAGAGGGGTTCCCAAGCTTCTAAGAAATAACGAGTTTCCGAAACACCAGCAAATATTTTTTCACCCAATCTTGATGATACTTGGTGCTAATGGTCAGTACACAAATCCCACTTGGCTCACCAAATTTTGTTCTTCTAGGTTGAAGCGTTCTTCTACAGTAGCAGTTTTTATATTTAGGTTTCCCTCTGCTCTCTCCTATATAGATAGATGAATTTGGAACTCTAAATCCAACATGGTTTGTAGTAGCTCTTTGAAACTTGACAAAATAAAGGAGTTCTCAGATTTGTCTCTATGGTTTGTTTCCTCTTCAAGTAGCCGTAGGCACAGACTGTGTAAAAGCACTTTCATTGAGAGGGGTTGCCAAGCTTCTAAGAAATAACGAGTTTCCGAAATACCAGCGAATATTTTTTCACCCAATCTTGATGATACTTGTTGCTAATGATCAGTACACAAATCCCACTTGGCTCACCAAAGTTTGTTCTTCTAGGATGAAGCGTTCGTCTACAGTAGCAGTTTTTATATTTAGGTTTCCCTCTGTTCTCTCCTATATAGAAAGATGAATTTGGAACTCTAAATCCAACATTGTTTGTAGTAGCTCTTTGAAAGTTGACAAAATAAAGGAGGTCTCAGATTTGTCTCTATGGTTTGTTTCCTCTTCCAGTAGCCCTAGGCACAGACTGTGGAAAAGCACTTTCATTGAGAGGGGTTGCCAAGCTTCTAAGATAACGAGTTTCCGAAATACCAGCGAATATTTTTTCACCCAATCTTGATGATAATTGTTGCTAATGATCAGTACACAAATCCCACTTGGCTCACCAAATTTTGTTCTTCTAGGTTGAAGTGTTCGTCTACAGTAGCAGTTTTTGTATTTAGGTTTCCCTCTGTTCTCTCCTATATAGAAAGATGAATTTGGAACTCTAAATCCAACATGGTTTATAGTAGCTCTTTGAAACTTTACAAAATAAAGGAATTCCCAGTTTTGTCTCTATGGTTTGTTTCCTCTTTAAGTAGCCCTAGGCAGAGACTCGGGAAAAGCACTTTCATTGAAAGGGGGTGCCAAGCTTCCAAGAAATAACGAGTTTCCGAAATACCAGCAAATATTTTTTCACACAATCTTCTTGATACTTGGTGGTGATGATCAGTACACAAATCCCACTTGGCTCACCAAATTTTGTTCTTCTAGGTTGAAGCGTTCGTCTACAGTAGCAGTTTTTATATTAAGGTTTCTCTCTGTTCTCTCCTATATAGATAGATGAATTTGGAACTCTAAATACAACATGGTTTGTAGTAGCTGTTTGAAACTTGACAAAATAAAAGAGGTCTCAGATTTGTCTCTATGTTTTGTTCCCTCTTCAAGTAGCCCTAGGCACAGACTGTGGAAAAGCACTTTCATTGAGAGAGGTTGCCAAGCTTCTAAGAAATAACGAGTTTCCGAAATACCAGCAAATATTTTTTCACCCAATCTTGATGATACTTGGTGGTAATGATCAGTACACAAATCCCACTTGGCTTACCAAATTTTGTTCTTCTAGGTTGAAGCGTTCCTCTACAGTGGCAGTTTTTATAATCAAGTTTCCCTCTGTTCTCTCCTATATAGATAGATGAATTTGGAACACTAAATCCAACATGGTTTGTAGTAGCTCTTTGAAACTTGACAAAATAAAGGAATTCTCAGATTTGTCTCTATGGTTTTTTTCCTCTTCAAGTAGCCCTAGGCACAGACTGTGGAAAAGGACTTTCATTGAGAGGGGTTGCCAAGCTTCTAAGAAATAACGAGTTTCCGAAATACCAGCGAATATTTTTTCACCCAATCTTGATGATACTTGTTGCTAATGATCAGTACACAAATCCCACTTGGCTCACCAAATTTTGTTCTTCTAGGTTGAAGCGTTCGTCTACAGTAGCAGTTTTTATATTTAGGTTTCCCTCTGTTCTCTCCTATATAGAAAGATGAATTTGGAACTCTAAATCCAACATGGTTTGTAGTAGCTCTTTGAAACTTGACAAAATAAAGGAGTTCTCAGATTTGTCTCTATGATTTGTTTCCTCTTCAAGTAGCCCTAGGCACAGACTGTGTAAAAGCACTTTCATTGAGAGGGGTTGCCAAGCTTCTAAGAAATAACGAGTTTCCGAAATACCAGCGAATATTTTTTCACCCAATCTTGATGATACTTGTTGCTAATGATCAGTACACAAATCCCACTTGGCTCACCAAAGTTTGTTCTTCTAGGTTGAAGCGTTCGTCTACAGTAGCAGTTTTTATATTAAGGTTTCTCTCTGTTCTCTCCTATATAGATAGATGAATTTGGAACTCTAAATCCAACATGGTTTGTAGTAGCTCTTTGAAACTTGACAAAATAAAAGAGGTCTCAGATTTGTCTCTATGGTTTGTTCCCTCTTCAAGTAGCACTAGGCACAGACTGTGGAAAAGCACTTTCATTGAGAGAGGTTTCCAAGCTTCTAAGAAATAACGAGTTTCCGAAATACCAGCAAATATTTTTTCACCCAATCTTGATGATACTTGGTGGTAATGATCAGTACACAAATCCCACTTGGCTTACCAAATTTTGTTCTTCTAGGTTGAAGCGTTCCTCTACAGTGGCAGTTTTTATAATCAAGTTTCCCTCTGTTCTCTCCTATATAGATAGATGAATTTGGAACACTAAATCCAACATGGTTTGTAGTAGCTCTTTGAAACTTGACAAAATAAAGGAATTCTCAGATTTGTCTCTATGGTTTGTTTCCTCTTCAAGTAACCCTAGGCACAGACTGTGGAAAAGGACTTTCATTGAGAGGGGTTGCCAAGCTTCTAAGAAATAACGAGTTTCCGAAATACCAGCGAATATTTTTTCACCCAATCTTGATGATACTTGTTGCTAATGATCAGTACACAAATCCCACTTGGCTCACCAAATTTTGTTCTTCTAGGTTGAAGCGTTCGTCTACAGTAGCAGTTTTTATATTTAGGTTTCCCTCTGTTCTCTCCTATATAGAAAGATGAATTTGGAACTCTAAATCCAACATGGTTTGTAGTAGCTCTTTGAAACTTGACAAAATAAAGGAGTTCTCAGATTTGTCTCTATGGTTTGTTTCCTCTTCAAGTAGCCCTAGGCACAGACTGTGTAAAAGCACTTTCATTGAGAGGGGTTGCCAAGCTTCTAAGAAATAACGAGTTTACAAAATACCAGCGAATATTTTTTCACCCAATCTTGATGATACTTGTTGCTAATGATCAGTACACAAATCCCACTTGGCTCACCAAAGTTTGTTCTTCTAGGTTGAAGCGTTCGTCTACAGTAGCAGTTTTTATATTTAGGTTTCCCTCTGTTCTCTCCTATATAGAAAGATGAATTTGGAACTCTAAATCCAACATTGTTTGTAGTAGCTCTTTGAAACTTGACAAAATAAAGGAGGTCTCAGATTTGTCTCTATGGTTTGTTTCCTCTTCCAGTAGCCCTAGGCACAGACTGTGGAAAAGCACTTTCATTGAGAGGGGTTGCCAAGCTTCTAAGATAACGAGTTTCCGAAATACCAGCGAATATTTTTTCACCCAATCTTGATGATACTTGTTGCTAATGATCAGTACACAAATCCCACTTGGCTCACCAAATTTTGTTCTTCTAGGTTGAAGCGTTCGTCTACAGTAGCAGTTTTTGTATTTAGGTTTCCCTCTGTTCTCTCCTATATATAAAGATGAATTTGGAACTCTAAATCCAACATGGTTTATAGTAGCTCTTTGAAACTTTACAAAATAAAGGAATTCCCAGTTTTGTCTCTATGGTTTGTTTCCTCTTTAAGTAGCCCTAGGCAGAGACTCGGGAAAAGCACTTTCATTGAAAGGGGGTGCCAAGCTTCCAAGAAATAACGAGTTTCCGAAACACCAGCAAATATTTTTTTACACAATCTTCTTGATACTTGGTGGTAATGATCAGTACACAAATCCCACTTGGCTCACCAAATTTTGTTCTTCTAGGTTGAAGCGTTCGTCTACAGTAGCAGTTTTTATATTAAGGTTTCTCTCTGTTCTCTCCTATATAGATAGATGAATTTGGAACTCTAAATCCAACATGGTTTGTAGTAGCTCTTTGAAACTTGACAAAATAAAAGAGGTCTCAGATTTGTCTCTATGGTTTGTTCCCTCTTCAAGTAGCCCTAGGCACAGACTGTGGAAAAGCACTCTCATTGAGAGGGGTTGCCAAGCTTCTAAGAAATAACGAGTTTCCGAAATACCAACAAATATTTTTTCACCCAATCTTGATGATACGGGGTGGTAATGATCAGTACACAAATCCCACTTGGCTCACCAAATTTTGTTCTTCTAGGTTGAAGCGTTCGTCTACAGTAGCAGTTTTTATATTTAGGTTTCCCTCTGTTCTCTCCTATATAGAAAGATGAATTTGGAACTCTAAATCCAACATGGTTTGTAGTAGCTCTTTGAAACTTGACGAACAAAGGATTTCTCAGTTTTGTCTCTATGGTTTGTTTCCTCTTAAAGTAGCCCTAGGCACACACTGTGGAAAGCACTTTCATTGTAATGGGTTGCCAAGCTTCTAAGAAATAACGAGTTTCCGAAATACCAGCAAATATTTTTTCACCCAATCTTGATGATACTTGCTGGTCATGATCAGTACACAAATCCCACTTGGCTCACCAAATTTTGTTCTTCTAGGTTGAAGCGTTCATGTACAGTAGCAGTTTTTATATTTAGATTTCCCTCTGTTCTCTCCTATATAGATAGATGAATTTGGAACTCTAAATCCAACATGGTTTGTAGTAGCTCTTTGAAAATTGACAAAATAAAGGAGTTCTCAGATTTGTCTCTATGGTTTGTTTCCTCTTCAAGTAGCCCTAGGCACAGACTGTGGAAAAGCACTTTCATTGAGAGGGGTTGCCAACCTTCTAAGAAATAACGAGTTTCCGAAATACCAGCGAATATTTTTTCACCCAATCTTGATGATACTTGTTGATAATGATCAGTACACAAATCCCACTTGGCTCACCAAATTTTGTTCTTCTAGGTTGAAGCGTTCCTCTACAGTAGCAGTTTTTATATTTAGGGTTCCCTCTGTTCTCTCCTATATAGAAAGATGAATTTGGAACTCTAAATCCAACATGGTTTGTAGTAGCTCTTTGAAACTTGACAAAATAAAGGAGTTCTCAGTTTTGTCGCTATGGTTTGTTTCCTCTTCAAGTAGCCCAGGCACAGACTGTGGAAAAGCACTTTCATTGAGAGGGGTTCCCAAGCTTCTAAGAAATAACGAGTTTCCGAAATACCAGCAAATATTTTTTCACCCAATCTTGATGATACTTGGTGGTAATGATCAGTACACAAATCCCACTTGGCTCACCAAATTTTGTTCTTCTAGGTTGAAGCGTTCGTCTACAGTAGCAATATTTATATTTAGGTTTCACTCTGTTCTCTCTTATATAGATAGATGAATTTGGAACTCTAAATCCAACATGGTTTGTAGTAGCTCTTTGAAACTTGACAAAATAAAGGAGGTCTCAGATTTGTCTCTATGGTTTGTTTCCTCTTCAAGTAGCCCTAGGCACAGACTGTGGAAAAGCACTTTCATTGAGAGGGGTTGCCAAGCTTCTAAGAAATAACGAGTTTCCGAAATACCAGCAAATAGTTTTTCACCCAATCTTGATGATACTTGGTGGTAATGATCAGTACACAAATCCCACTTGGCTTACCAAATTTTGTTCTTCTAGGTTGAAGCGTTCGTCTACAGTAGAAGTTTTTATATTCAAGTTTCCCTCTGTTCTCTCCTATATAGATAGATGAATTTGGAACTCTAAATCCAACATGGTTTGTAGTAGCTCTTTGAAACTTGACAAAATAAAGGAGTTCTCAGATTTGTCTCTATGGTTTGTTTCCTCTTCAAGTAGCCCTAGGCACAGACTGTGGAAAAGCACTTTCATTGAGAGGGGTTGCCAAGCTTCTAAGAAATAACGAGTTTCCGAAATACCAGCGAATATTTTTTCACCCAATCTTGATGATACTTTTTGCGAATGATCAGTACACAAATCCCACTTGCCTCACCAAATTTTGTTCTTCTAGGTTGAAGCGTTCGTCAACAGTAGCAGTTTTTATATTTAGGTTTCCCTCTGTTCTCTCCTATATAGAAAGATGAATTTGGAACTCTAAATCCAACATGGTTTGTAGTAGCTCTTTGAAACTTGACAAAATAAAGGAGTTCTCAGTTTTGTCGCTATGGTTTGTTTCCTCTTCAAGTAGCCCCAGGCACAGACTGTGGAAAAGCACTTTCATTGAGAGTGGTTCCCAAGCTTCTAAGAAATAACGAGTTTCCGAAATACCAGCAAATAGTTTTTCACCCAATCTTGATGATACTTGGTGGTAATGATCAGTACACAAATCCCACTTGGCTCACCAAATTTTGTTCTTCTAGGTTGAAGCGTTCGTCTACAGTAGCAGTTTTTATATTTAGGTTTCACTCTGTTCTCTCATATATAGATAGATGAATTTGGAACTCTAAATCCAACATGGTTTGTAGTAGCTCTTTGAAACTTGACAATATAAAGGAGTTCTCAGTTTTGTCTCTATGGTTTGTTTCCTCTTCAAGTAGCCCTAGGCACAGACTGTGGAAAAGCACTTTCATTGAGAGGGGTTGCCAAGCTTCTAAGAAATAACGAGTTTCCGAAATACCAGCGAATATTTTTTCACCCAATCTTGATGATACTTTTGCTAATGATCACTACACAAATCCCACTTGGCTCACCAAATTTTGTTCTTCTAGGTTGAAGCGTTCGTCTACAGTAGCAGTTTTTATATTTAGGTTTCACTCTGTTCTCTCATATATAGATAGATGAATTTGGAACTCTAAATCCAACATGGTTTTTAGTAGCTCTTTGAAACTTGACAATATAAAGGAGTTCTCAGTTTTGTCTCTATGGTTTGTTTCCTCTTCAAGTAGCCCTAGGCACAGACTGTGGAAAAGCACTTTCATTGAGAGGGGTTGCCAAGCTTCTAAGAAATAAAGAGTTTCCGAAATACCAGCGAATATTTTTTCACCCAATCTTGATGTGACTTTTTGCTAATGATCAGTACACAAATCCCACTTGGCTCACCAAATTTTGTTCTTCTAGGTTGAAGCGTTCGTCTACAGTAGCAGTTTTTATATTTAGGTTTCACTCTGTTCTCTCATATATAGATAGATGAATTTGGAACTCTAAATCCAACATGGTTTGTAGTAGCTCTTTGAAACGTGACAAAATAAAGGAGTTCTCAGTTTTGTCGCTATGGTTTGTTTCCTCTTCAAGTAGCCCCAGGCACAGACTGTGGAAAAGCACTTTCATTGAGAGGGGTTCCCAAGCTTCTACGAAATAAGGAGTTTCCGAAATACCAGCAATTATTTTTTCACACAATCTTGATGATACTTGGTGGTAATGATCAGTACACAAATCCCACTTGGCTCACCAAATTTTGTTCTTCTAGGTTGAAGCGTTCGTCTATAGTAGCAGTTTTTATATTTAGGTTTCCCTCTGTTCTCTCCTATATAGATAGATGAATTTGGAACTCTAAATCCAACATGGTTTGTAGTAGCTCTTTGAAACTTGACAAAATAAAGGAGTTCTCAGTTTTGTCTCTATGGTTTGTTTCCTCTTAAAGAAGCCCTATGCACAGACTGTGGAAAGCACTTTCATTGAGATGGTTTGCCAAGCTTCTAAGAAATAACGAGTTTCCGAAATACCAGCAAATATTTTTTCACCCAATTTTGATAATACTTGGTGGTCATGATCAGTATACAAATCCCACTTGGCTCACCAAATTTTGATCTTCTAGGTTGAAGTGTTCCTCTACAGTAGCAGTTTTTATATTTAGGTTTCTCTCTGTTATCTCCTATATAGATAGATGAATTTGGAACTCTAAATCCAACATGGTTTGTAGTAGCTCTTTGAAACTTGACAAAATAAAGGAGTTCTCAGATTTGTCGCTATGGTTTGTTTCCTCTTCCAGTAGCCCCAGGCACAGACTGTGGAAAAGCACTTTCATTGAGAGGGGTTCCCAAGCTTCTATGAAATAACGAGTTTCCGAAATACCAGCAAATATTTTTTCACACAATCTTGATGATAGTTGGTGGTAATGATCAGTACACAAATCCCACTTGGCTCACCAAATTTTGTTCTTCTAGGTTGAAGCGTTCTTCTACAGTAGCAGTATTTATATTTAGGTTTCCCTCTGTTCTCTCCTATATAGATAGATGAATTTGCAACTCTAAATCCAACATGGTTTGTAGTAGCTATTTGAAACTTGACAAACAAAGGAGTTCTCAGTTTTGTCTCTATGGTTTGTTTCCTCATAAAGTAGCCCTAGGCACAGACTGTGGAAAAGCACTTTCATTGAGAGGGGTTCCCAAGCTTCTAAGAAATAACGAGTTTCCGAAATACCAGCAAATATTTTTTCACCCAATCTTGATGATACTTGGTGGTCATGATCAGTACACAAATCCCACTTGGCTCACCAAATTTTGTTCTTCTAGGTTGAAGCGTTCGTCTACAGTAGCAGTTTTTATATTTAGATTTCACTCTGTTCTCTCATATATAGATAGATGAATTTGGAACTCTAAATTCAACATGGTTTGTAGTAGCTCTTTGAAACTTGACAAAATAAAGGCGTTCTCAGTTTTGTCTCTATGGATTGTTTCCTCTTCAAGTAGAACTAGGCACAGACTGTGGAAAGTACTTTCATTGAGATGGGTTGCCAAGCTTCTAAGAAATAACGCGTTTCCGAAATACCAGCAAATATTTTTTCACACAATCTTGTTGATACTTGGTGGTAATGATCAGTACACAAATCCCAATTGGCTCACCAAATTTAGTTCTTCTAGGTTGAAGCGTTCGTGTACAGTAGCAGTTTTTATATTTAGGTTTCCCTCTGTTCTCTCCTATATAGATAGATGAATATGGAACTCTAAATCCAACATGGTTTGTAGTAGCTCTTTGAAAATTGACAAAATAAAGGAGTTCTCAGATTTGTCTCTATGGTTTGTTTCCTCTTCAAGTATCCCTAGGCACAGACTGTGGAAAAGCACTTTCCTTGAGAGGGGTTGCCAAGCTTCTAAGAAATAACGAGTTTCCGAAATACCAGCGAATATTTTTTCAAAAAATCTTGATGATACTTTTTGCTAATGATCAGTACACAAATCCCACTTGGCTCACCAAATTTTGTTCTTCTAGGTTGAAGCGTTCGTCTACAGTAGCAGTTTTTATATTTAGGGTTCCCTCTGTTCTCTCCTATATAGAAAGATGAATTTGGAACTCTAAATCCAACATGGTTTGTAGTAGCTCTTTGAAACTTGACAAAATAAAGGAGTTCTCAGTTTTGTCGCTATGGTTTTTTCCTCTTCAAGTAGCCCCAGGCACAGACTGTGGAAAAGCACTTTCATTGAGAGGGGTTCCCAAGCTTCTAAGAAATAACGAGTTTCCGAAATACCAGCAAATATTTTTTCACCCAATCTGGATGATACTTGGTGGTAATGATCAATATACAAATCCCTCTTGGCTCACCAAATTTTTGTCTTCTAGGTTGAAGCGTTCGTCTACAGTAGCAGTTTTTATATTTAGGTTACTCTCTGTTCTCTCCTATATAGATAGATGAATTTGGAACTCTAAATCCAACATGGTTTTTAGTAGCTCTTTGAAACTTGACAATATAAAGGAGTTCTCAGTTTTGTCTCTATGGTTTGTTTCCTCTTCAAGTAGCCCTAGGCACAGACTGTGGAAAAGCACTTTCATTGAGAGGGGTTGCCAAGCTTCTAAGAAATAAAGAGTTTCCGAAATACCAGCGGATATTTTTTCACCCAATCTTGATGTGACTTTTTGCTAATGATCAGTACACAAATCCCACTTGGCTCACCAAATTTTGTTCTTCTAGGTTGAAGCGTTCGTCTACAGTAGCAGTTTTTATATTTAGGTTTCACTCTGTTCTCTCATATATAGATAGATGAATTTGGAACTCTAAATCCAACATGGTTTGTAGTAGCTCTTTGAAACGTGACAAAATAAAGGAGTTCTCAGTTTTGTCGCTATGGTTTGTTTCCTCTTCAAGTAGCCCCAGGCACAGACTGTGGAAAAGCACTTTCATTGAGAGGGGTTCCCAAGCTTCTACGAAATAAGGAGTTTCCGAAATACCAGCAATTATTTTTTCACACAATCTTGATGATAATTGGTGGTAATGATCAGTACACAAATCCCACTTGGCTCACCAAATTTTGTTCTTCTAGGTTGAAGCGTTCGTCTATAGTAGCAGTTTTTATATTTAGGTTTCCCTCTGTTCTCTCCTATATAGATAGATGAATTTGGAACTCTAAATCCAACATGGTTTGTAGTAGCTCTTTGAAACTTGACAAAATAAAGGAGTTCTCAGTTTTGTCTCTATGGTTTGTTTCCTCTTAAAGAAGCCCTATGCACAGACTGTGGAAAGCACTTTCATTGAGATGGTTTGCCAAGCTTCTAAGAAATAACGAGTTTCCGAAATACCAGCAAATATTTTTTCACCCAATTTTGATAATACTTGGTGGTCATGATCAGTATACAAATCCCACTTGGCTCACCAAATTTTGATCTTCTAGGTTGAAGTGTTCCTCTACAGTAGCAGTTTTTATATTTAGGTTTCTCTCTGTTATCTCCTATATAGATAGATGAATTTGGAACTCTAAATCCAACATGGTTTGTAGTAGCTCTTTGAAACTTGACAAAATAAAGGAGTTCTCAGATTTGTCGCTATGGTTTGTTTCCTCTTCCAGTAGCCCCAGGCACAGACTGTGGAAAAGCACTTTCATTGAGAGGGGTTCCCAAGCTTCTATGAAATAACGAGTTTCCGAAATACCAGCAAATATTTTTTCACACAATCTTGATGATAGTTGGTGGTAATGATCAGTACACAAATCCCACTTGGCTCACCAAATTTTGTTCTTCTAGGTTGAAGCGTTCTTCTACAGTAGCAGTATTTATATTTAGGTTTCCCTCTGTTCTCTCCTATATAGATAGATGAATTTGCAACTCTAAATCCAACATGGTTTGTAGTAGCTATTTGAAACTTGACAAACAAAGGAGTTCTCAGTTTTGTCTCTATGGTTTGTTTCCTCTTAAAGTAGCCCTAGGCACAGACTGTGGAAAAGCACTTCATTGAGAGGGTTCCCAAGCTTCTAAGAAATAACGAGTTTCCGAAATACCAGCAAATATTTTTTCACCCAATCTTGATGATACTTGGTGGTCATGATCAGTACACAAATCCCACTTGGCTCACCAAATTTTGTTCTTCTAGGTTGAAGCGTTCGTCTACAGTAGCAGTTTTTATATTTAGATTTCACTCTGTTCTCTCATATATAGATAGATGAATTTGGAACTCTAAATTCAACATGGTTTGTAGTAGCTCTTTGAAACTTGACAAAATAAAGGCGTTCTCAGTTTTGTCTCTATGGATTGTTTCCTCTTCAAGTAGCACTAGGCACAGACTGTGGAAAGTACTTTCATTGAGATGGGTTGCCAAGCTTCTAAGAAATAACGGGTTTCCGAAATACCAGCAAATATTTTTTCACACAATCTTGTTGATACTTGGTGGTAATGATCAGTACACAAATCCCAATTGGCTCACCAAATTTAGTTCTTCTAGGTTGAAGCGTTCGTGTACAGTAGCAGTTTTTATATTTAGGTTTCCCTCTGTTCTCTCCTATATAGATAGATGAATATGGAACTCTAAATCCAACATGGTTTGTAGTAGCTCTTTGAAAATTGACAAAATAAAGGAGTTCTCAGATTTGTCTCTATGGTTTGTTTCCTCTTCAAGTATCCCTAGGCACAGACTGTGGAAAAGCACTTTCCTTGAGAGGGGTTGCCAAGCTTCTAAGAAATAACGAGTTTCCGAAATACCAGCAAATATTTTTTCACCCAATCTGGATGATACTTGGTGGTAATGATCAATATACAAATCCCTCTTGGCTCACCAAATTTTTGTCTTCTAGGTTGAAGCGTTCGTCTACAGTAGCAGTTTTTATATTTAGGTTACTCTCTGTTCTCTCCTATATAGATAGATGAATTTGAAACTCTAAATCCAACATGGTTTGTAGTAGCTCTTTGAAACTTGACAAAATAAAGAAGTTCTCACATTTTTCTCTATGGTTTGTTTCCTCTTCAAGTAGCCCTAGGCACAGACTGTGGAAAAGCACTTTCATTGAGAGGGGTTCCCAAGCTTCTAAGAAATAACGAGTTTCCGAATTACCAGCAAATATTTTTTCACCCAATTTTGATAATACTTGGTGGTCATGATCAGTACACAAATCCCACTTGGCTCACCAAATTTTGTTCTTCTAGGTTGAAGCGTTCGTCTACAGTAGCAGTTTTTATATTTAGGTTTCACTCTGTTCTCTCATATATAGATAGATGAATTTGGAACTCTAAATCGAACATGGTTTGTAGTAGCTCTTTGAAAATTGACAAAATAAAGGAGTTCTCAGTTTTGTCTCTATGGATTGTTTCCTCTTCAAGTAGCCCTAGGCACAGACTGTGGAAAGCACTTTCATTGAGATGGGTTGGCAAGCTTCTAAGAAATAACGGGTTTCCGAAATACCAGCAAATATTTTTTCACACAATCTTGTTGATACTTGGTGGTATTGATCAGTACACAAATCCCACTTGGCTCACCAAATTTAGTTCTTCTATGTTGAAGCGTTCGTGTACAGTAGCAGTTTATATATTTAGGTTTCCCTCTGTTCTCTCCTATATAGATAGATGAATTTGGAACTCTAAATCCAACATTGTTTGTAGTAGCTCTTTGAAACTTGACAAAATGAAGGAGTTCTCAGATTTGTCTCTATGGTTTGTTTCCTCTTCAAGTAGCCCTAGGCACAGACTGTGGAAAAGCACTTTCATTGAGAGGGGTTGCCAAGCTTCTAAGAAATAATTAGTTTCCAAAATACCAGCAAATATTTTTTCACCAAATCTTGATGATGCTTGGTGGTAATGATCAGTACACAAATCCCAGTTGGCTCACCACATTTTGTTCTTCTAGGTTGAAGCGTTCGTCTACAGTAGCAGTTTTTATATTTAGGTTTCCCTCTGTTCTCTCCTATATAGATAGCTTAATTTGGAACTCTAAATCCAACATGGTTTGTAGCAGCACTTTGAAACTGGACAAAATAAAGGAGTTCTCAGTTTTGTCTCTATGGTTTGTTTCCTCTTCAAGTAGCCCTAGGCACAGACTGTGGAAAAGAACTTTCATTGAGATTGGTTCCCAAGCTTCTAAAAAATAACGAGTTTCCGAAATACCAGCAAATATTTTTTCACCCAATCTTGATGATACTTGGTGGTCATGATCAGTACACAAATCCCACTTGGCTCACCAAATTTTGTTCTTCTAGTTTGAAGCGTTCGTCTACAGTAGCAGTTTTAATATTTAGGTTTCACTCTTTTCTCTAATATAGATAGATGAATTTGGAACTCTAAATCCAACATGGTTTGTAGTAGCTCTTTGAAACTTGACAAAATAAAGAAGTTCTCAGTTTTGTCTCTATGGATTGTTTCCTCTTCAAGTAGCCCTAGGCACAGACTGTGGAAAGTACTTTCATTGAGATGGATTGCCAAGCTTCTAAGAAATAACGGGTTTCCGAAATACCAGCAAATATTTTTTCACACAATCTTGTTGATACTTGGTAGGTAATGATCAGTACACAAATCCCACTTGGCTCACCAAATTTAGTTCTTCTAAGTTGAAGCGTTCGTGTACAGTAGCAGTTTTTATATTTACGTTTCCCTCTGTTCTCTCCTATATAGATAGATGAATTTGGAACTCTAAATCCAACATGGTTTGGAGTAGCTCTTTGAAACTTGACAAAACAAAGGAGTTCTCAGATTTGTCTCGATGGTTTGTTTCCTCTTCAAGTAGAGCTAGGCACAGACTGTGGAAAAGCACTTTCATTGAGAGGGATTGCCAAGCTTCTAAGAAATAACGAGTTTCCGAAATACCAGCGAATATTTTTTCACACAATCTTGATGATACTTGTTGCTAATGATCAGACACAAATCCCACTTGGCTCACCAAATTTTGTTCTTCTAGGTTGAAGCGTTCGTCTACAGTAGCAGTTTTTATATTTTGGGTTCCCTCTGTTCTCTCCTATATAGAAAGATGAATTTGGAACTCTAAATCCAACATGGTTTGTAGTAGCTCTTTGAAACTTGACAATATAAAGGAGTTCTCAGTTTTGTCTCTATGGTTTGTTTCCTCTTCAAGTAGCCCTAGGCACAGACTGTGGAAAAGCACTTTCATTGAGAGGGGTTGCCAAGCTTCTAAGAAATAACGAGTTTCCGAAATACCAGCAAATATTTTTTCACCCAATCTTGATGATACTTGGTGGTAATGATCAGTACACAAATCCCACTTGGCTCACCAAATTTTGTTCTTTTTGGTTGAAGCGTTCGTCTACAGTAGCAGTTTTTATATTTAGGTTTCCCTCTGTTCTCTCCTATATAGATAGATGAATTTGGAACTCTAAATCCAACATGGTTTGTAGTAGCTCTTTGAAACTTGACAAAATAAAGGAGTTCTCAGTTTTGTCTCTATGGTTTGTTTCCTCTTAAAGAATCCCTAGGCACAGACTGTGGAAAGCACTTTCATTGAGATGGGTTGCCAAGCTTCTAAGAAATAACGAGTTTCCGAAATACCAGCAAATATTTTTTCACACAATCTTGTTGATACTTGGTGGTAATGATCAGTATACAAATCCCACTTGGCTCACCAAATTTTGGTCTTCTAGGTTGAAGCGTTCGTCTACAGTAGCAGTTTTTACATTTAGGTTTCTCTCTGTTCTCTCCTATATAGATAGATGAATTTGGAACTCTAAATCCAACATGGTTTGTAGTACCTCTTTGAAACTTGACAAAATAAAGGAGTTCTCAGATTTGTCTCTATGGTTTGTTTCCTCTTCAAGTAGCCCTAGGCACAGACTGTGGAAAAGCACTTTCATTGAGAGGGGTTCCCAAGCTTCTAAGAAATAAAGAGTTTCCGAAATACCAGCAAATATTTTTTCACACATACTTGTTGATACTTGGTGGTAATGATCAGTACACAAATCCCACCTGGCTCAACAAATTTAGTTCTTCTAGGTTGAAGCGTTCGTCTACAGTAGCAGTTTTTATATTCAAGTTTCCCTCTGTTCTCTCCTATATAGATAGATGAATTTGGAACTCTAAATCCAACATGGTTTGTAGTAGCTCTTTGAAACTTGACAAAATAAAGGAGTTCTCAGATTTGTCTCTATGGTTTGTTTCCTCTTCAAGTAGCCCTAGGCACAGACTCTGGAAAAGCACTTTCATTGAGAGGGGTTGCCAAGCTTCTAAGAAATAACGAGTTTCCGAAATACCAGCGAATATTTTTTCACCCAATCTTGATGACACTTGTTGCTGATTATCAGTACACAAATCCCACTTGGCTCACCAAATTTTGTTCTTCTAGGTTGAAGCGTTCGTCTACAGTAGCAGTTTTTATATTTAGGTTTCCCTCTGTTCTCTCCTATATAGAAAGATGAATTTGGAACTCTAAATCCAACATGGTTTGTAGTAGCTCTTTTAAACTTGACAAAATAAAGGAGTTCTCAGTTTTGTCGCTATGGTTTGTTTCCTCTTCAAGTAGCCCCAGGCACAGACTGTGGAAAAGCACTTTCATTGAGAGGGGTTCCCAAGCTTCTAAGAAATAACGAGTTTCCGAAATACCAGCAAATATTTTTTCACCCAATCTTGATGATACTTGGTGGTAATGATCAGTACACAAATCCCACTTGGCTCACCAAATTTTGTTCTTCTTGGTTGAAGCGTTCGTCTACAGTAGCAGTTTTTATATTTAGGTTTCTCTCTGTTCTCTCATATATAGATAGATGAATTTGGAACTCTAAATACATCATGGTTTGTAGTAGCTCTTTGAAACTTGACAAAATAAAGGAGTTCTCAGTTTTGTCGCTATGGTTTGTTTCCTCTTCAAGTAGCCCCAGGCACAGACTGTGGAAAAGCACTTTCATTGAGAGGGGTTCCCAAGCTTCTAAGAAATAACGAGTTTCCGAAATACCAGCAAATATTTTTTCACACAATCTAGATGATACTTGGTGGTAATGATCAGTACAAAAATCCCACTTGGCTCACCAAATTTTGTTCTTCTAGGTTGAAGCGTTCGTCTACAGTAGCAGTTTTTATATTTAGGTTTCTCTCTGTTCTCTCCTATATAGATAGATGAATTTGGAACTCTAAATCCAACATGGTTTGTAGTAGCTCTTTGAAACTTGACAAAATAAAGGAGGTCTCAGATTTGTCTCTATGGTTTGTTCCCTCTTCAAGTAGCCCTAGGCACAGACTGTGGAAAAGCACATTCATTGAGAGGGGTTGCCAAGCTTCTAAGAAATAACGAGTTTCCGAAATACCAGCAAATATTTTTTCACCCAATCTTGATGATACTTGGTGGTAATGATCACTATACAAATCCCACTTGGCTCACCAAATTTTTGTCTTCTAGGTTGAAGCGTTCGTCTACAGTAGCAGTTTTTATATTTAGGTTTCTCTCTGTTCTCTCCTATATAGATAGATGAATTTGAAACTCTAAATCCAACATGGTTTGTAGTAGCTCTTTGAAACTTGACAAAATAAAGAAGTTCTCAGAAATTTCTCTATGGTTTGTTTCCTCTTCAAGTAGCCCTAGACACAGACTGTGGAAAAGCACTTTCATTGAGAGGGGTTCCCAAGCTTCTAAGAAATAACGAGTTTCCGAATTACCAGCAAATATTTTTTTACCCAATTTTGATAATACTTGGTTGTCATGATCAGTACACAAATCCCACTTGGCTCACCAAATTTTGTTCTTCTAGGTTGAAGCGTTCGTCTACAGTAGCAGTTTTTATATTTAGGTTTCACTCTGTTCTCTCATATATAGATAGATGAATTTGGAACTCTAAATCCAACATGGTTTGTAGTAGCTCTTTGAAACTTGACAAAATAAAGGAGTTCTCAGTTTTGTCTCTATGGTTTGTTTCCTCTTAAAGAAGCCCTATGCACAGACTGTGGAAAGCACTTTCATTGAGATGGGTTGCCAAGCTTCTAAGAAATAACGAGTTTCCGAAATACCAGCAAATATTTTTTCACACAATCTTGTTGATACTTGGTGGTAATGATCAGTATACAAATCCCACTTGGCTCACCAAATTTTGGTCTTCTAGGTTGAAGCGTTCGTCTACAGTAGCAGTTTTTATATTTAGGTTTCTCTCTGTTCTCTCCTATATAGATAGATGAATTTGGAACTCTAAATCCAACATGGTTTGTAGTAGCTCTTTGAAACTTGACAAAATAAAGGAGTTCTCAGATTTGTCGCTATGGTTTGTTTCCTCTTCCAGTAGCCCCAGGCACAGACTGTGGAAAAGCACTTTCATTGAGAGGGGTTCCCAAGCTTCTAAGAAATAACGAGTTTCCCAAATACCAGCAAATATTTTTTCACACAATCTTGATGATACTTGGTGGTAATGATCAGTACACAAATCCCACATGGCTCACCAAATTTTGTTCTTCTAGGTTGAAGCGTTCGTCTACAGTAGCAGTTTTTATATTTAGGTTTCCCTCTGTTCTCTCCTATATAGAAAGATGAATTTGGAACTCTAAATCCAACATGGTTTGTAGTAGCTCTTTGAAACTTGACAAAATAAAGGAGTTCTCAGTTTTGTCGCTATGGTTTGTTTCCTCTTCAAGTAGCCCCAGGCACAGACTGTGGAAAAGCACTTTCATTGAGAGGGGTTCCCAAGCTTCTAAGAAATAACGAGTTTCCGAAATACCAGCAAATAGTTTTTCACCCAATCTTGATGATACTTGGTGGTAATGATCAGTACACAAATCCCACTTGGCTCACCAAATTTTGTACTTCTAGGTTGAAGCGTTCGTCTACAGTAGCAGTTTTTATATTTAGGTTTCACTCTGTTCTCTCATATATAGATAGATGAATTTGGAACTCTAAATCCAACATGGTTTTTAGTAGCTCTTTGAAACTTGACAATATAAAGGAGTTCTCAGTTTTGTCTCTATGGTTTGTTTCCTCTTCAAGTAGCCCTAGGCACAGACTGTGGAAAAGCACTTTCATTGAGAGGGGTTGCCAAGCTTCTAAGAAATAACAAGTTTCCGAAATACCAGCGAATATTTTTTCACCCAATCTTGATGATACTTTTTGCTAATGATCACTACACAAATCCCACTTGGCTCACCAAATTTTGTTCTTCTAGGTTGAAGCGTTCGTCTACAGTAGCAGTTTTTATATTTAGGTTTCACTCTGTTCTCTCCTATATAGAAAGATGAATTTGGAACTCTAAATCCAACATGGTTTGTAGTAGCTCTTTGAAACTTGACAAAATAAAGGAGTTCTCAGTTTTGTCGCTATGGTTTGTTTCCTCTTCAAGTAGCCCCAGGCACAGACTGTGGAAAAGCACTTTCATTGAGAGGGGTTCCCAAGCTTCTAAGAAATAACGAGTTTCCGAAATACCAGCAAATATTTTTTCACCCAATCTTGATGATACTTGGTGGTAATGATCAGTACACAAATCCCACTTGGCTCACCAAATCTTGTTCTTCTAGGTTGAAGCTTTCGTCGACAGTAGCAGTTTTTATATTTAGGTTTCACTCTGTTCTCTCCTATATAGATAGATGAATTTGGAACTCTAAATCCAACATGGTTTTTAGTAGCTCTTTGAAACTTGACAATATAAAGGAGTTCTCAGTTTTGTCTCTATGGTTTGTTTGCTCTTCAAGTAGCCCTATGCACAGACTGTGGAAAAGCACTTCATTGAGAGGGGTTGCCAAGCTTCTAAGAAATAACGAGTTTCCGAAATACCAGCGAATATTTTTTCACCCAATCTTGATGTGACTTTTGCTAATGATCAGTACACAAATCCCACTTGGCTCACCAAATTTTGTTCTTCTAGGTTGAAGCGTTCGTCTACAGTAGCAGTTTTTATATTTAGGTTTCACTCTGTTCTCTCATATATAGATAGATGAATTTGGAACTCTAAATCCAACATGGTTTGTAGTAGCTCTTTGAAACTTGACAAAATAAAGGAGTTCTCAGTTTTGTCGCTATGGTTTGTTTCCTCTTCAAGTTGCCCCAGGCACAGACTGTGGAAAAGCACTTTCATTGAGAGGGGTTCCCAAGCTTCTAAGAAATAACGAGTTTCCGAAATACCAGCAATTATTTTTTCACACAATCTTGATGATACTTGGTGGTAATGATCAGTACACAAATCCCACTTGGCTCACCAAATTTGTTCTTCTAGGTTGAAGCGTTCGTCTATAGTAGCAGTTTTTATATTTAGGTTTCCCTCTGTTCTCTCCTATATAGATAGATGAATTTGGAACTCTAAATCCAACATGGTTTGTAGTGCTCTTTGAAACTTGACAAAATAAAGGAGTTCTCAGTTTTGTCTCTATGGTTTGTTTCCTCTTAAAGAAGCCCTATGCACAGACTGTGGAAAGCACTTTCATTGAGATGGGTTGCCAAGCTTCTAAGAAATAACGAGTTCCGAAATACCAGCAAATATTTTTTCACCCAATTTTGATAATACTTGGTGGTCATGATCAGTATACAAATCCCACTTGGCTCACCAAATTTTGATCTTCTAGGTTGAAGTGTTCCTCTACAGTAGCAGTTTTTATATTTAGGTTTCTCTCTGTTATCTCCTATATAGATAGATGAATTTGGAACTCTAAATCCAACATGGTTTGTAGTAGCTCTTTGAAACTTGACAAAATAAAGGAGTTCTCAGTTTTGTCCTCTATGGATTGTTTCCTCTTCAAGTAGCCCTAGGCACAGACTGTGGAAAGCACTTTCATTGAGATGGGTTGGCAAGCTTCTAAGAAATAACGGGTTTCCGAAATACCAGCAAATATTTTTTCACACAATCTTGTTGATACTTGGTGGTATTGATCAGTACACAAATCCCACTTGGCTCACCAAATTTAGTTCTTCTATGTTGAAGCGTTCGTGTACAGTAGCAGTTTATATATTTAGGTTCCCCTCTGTTCTCTCCTATATAGATAGATGAATTTGGAACTCTAAATCCAACATTGTTTGTAGTAGCTCTTTGAAAACTTGACAAAATGAAGGAGTTCTCAGATTTGTCTCTATGGTTTGTTTCCTCTTCAAGTAGCCCTAGGCACAGACTGTGGAAAAGCACTTTCATTGAGAGGGGTTGCCAAGCTTCTAAGAAATAATTAGTTTCCAAAATACCAGCAAATATTTTTTCACCAAATCTTGATGATGCTTGGTGGTAATGATCAGTACACAAATCCCACTTGGCTCACCACATTTTGTTCTTCTAGGTTGAAGCGTTCGTCTACAGTAGCAGTTTTTATATTTAGGTTTCCCTCTGTTCTCTCCTATATAGATAGCTTAATTTGGAACTCTAAATCCAACATGGTTTGTAGCAGCACTTTGAAACTGGACAAAATAAAGGAGTTCTCAGTTTGTCTCTATGGTTTGTTTCCTCTTCAAGTAGCCCTAGGCACAGACTGTGGAAAAGAACTTTCATTGAGATTGGTTCCCAAGCTTCTAAAAAATAACGAGTTTCCGAAATACCAGCAAATATTTTTTCACCCAATCTTGATGATACTTGGTGGTCATGATCAGTACACAAATCCCACTTGGCTCACCAAATTTTGTTCTTCTAGTTTGAAGCGTTCGTCTACAGTAGCAGTTTTAATATTTAGGTTTCACTCTTTTCTCTAATATAGATAGATGAATTTGGAACTCTAAATCCAACATGGTTTGTAGTAGCTCTTTGAAACTTGACAAAATAAAAGAAGTTCTCAGTTTTGTCTCTATGGATTGTTTCCTCTTCAAGTAGCCCTAGGCACAGACTGTGGAAAGTACTTTCATTGAGATGGATTGCCAATGCTTCTAAGAAATAACGGGTTTCCGAAATACCAGCAAATATTTTTTCACACAATCTTGTTGATACTTGGTAGGTAATGATCAGTACACAAATCCCACTTGGCTCACCAAATTTAGTTCTTCTAAGTTGAAGCGTTCGTGTACAGTAGCAGTTTTTATATTTACGTTTCCCTCTGTTCTCTCCTATATAGATAGATGAATTTGGAACTCTAAATCCAACATGGTTTGGAGTAGCTCTTTGAAACTTGACAAAACAAAGGAGTTCTCAGATTTGTCTCGATGGTTTGTTTCCTCTTCAAGTAGAGCTAGGCACAGACTGTGGAAAAGCACTTTCATTGAGAGGGATTGCCAAGCTTCTAAGAAATAACGAGTTTCCGAAATACCAGCGAATATTTTTTCACACAATCTTGATGATACTTGTTGCTAATGATCAGACACAAATCCCACTTGGCTCACCAAATTTTGTTCTTCTAGGTTGAAGCGTTCGTCTACAGTAGCAGTTTTTATATTTTGGGTTCCCTCTGTTCTCTCCTATATAGAAAGATGAATTTGGAACTCTAAATCCAACATGGTTTGTAGTAGCTCTTTGAAACTTGACAATATAAAGGAGTTCTCAGTTTTGTCTCTATGGTTTGTTTCCTCTTCAAGTAGCCCTAGGCACAGACTGTGGAAAAGCACTTTCATTGAGAGGGGTTGCCAAGCTTCTAAGAAATAACGAGTTTCCGAAATACCAGCAAATATTTTTTCACCCAATCTTGATGATACTTGGTGGTAATGATCAGTACACAAATCCCACTTGGCTCACCAAATTTTGTTCTTTTAGGTTGAAGCGTTCGTCTACAGTAGCAGTTTTTATATTTAGGTTTCCCTCTGTTCTCTCCTATATAGATAGATGAATTTGGAACTCTAAATCCAACATGGTTTGTAGTAGCTCTTTGAAACTTGACAAAATAAAGGAGTTCTCAGTTTTGTCTCTATGGTTTGTTTCCTCTTAAAGAAGCCCTAGGCACAGACTGTGGAAAGCACTTTCATTGAGATGGGTTGCCAAGCTTCTAAGAAATAACGAGTTTCCGAAATACCAGCAAATATTTTTTCACACAATCTTGTTGATACTTGGTGGTAATGATCAGTATACAAATCCCACTTGGCTCACCAAATTTTGGTCTTCTAGGTTGAAGCGTTCGTCTACAGTAGCAGTTTTTATATTTAGGTTTCTCTCTGTTCTCTCCTATATAGATAGATGAATTTGGAACTCTAAATCCAACATGGTTTGTAGTACCTCTTTGAAACTTGACAAAATAAAGGAGTTCTCAGATTTGTCTCTATGGTTTGTTTCCTCTTCAAGTAGCCCTAGGCACAGACTGTGGAAAAGCACTTTCATTGAGAGGGGTTCCCAAGCTTCTAAGAAATAAAGAGTTTCCGAAATACCAGCAAATATTTTTTCACACATTCTTGTTGATACTTGGTGGTAATGATCAGTACACAAATCCCACCTGGCTCAACAAATTTACTTCTTCTAGGTTGAAGCGTTCGTCTACAGTAGCAGTTTTTATATTCAAGTTTCCCTCTGTTCTCTCCTATATAGATAGATGAATTTGGAACTCTAAATCCAACATGGTTTGTAGTAGCTCTTTGAAACTTGACAAAATAAAGGAGTTCTCAGATTTGTCTCTATGGTTTGTTTCCTCTTCAAGTATCCCTAGGCACAGACTGTGGAAAAGCACTTTCCTTGAGAGGGGTTGCCAAGCTTCTAAGAAATAACGAGTTTCCGAAATACCAGCAAATATTTTTTCACCCAATCTGGATGATACTTGGTGGTAATGATCAATATACAAATCCCTCTTGGCTCACCAAATTTTTGTCTTCTAGGTTGAAGCGTTCGTCTACAGTAGCAGTTTTTATATTTAGGTTACTCTCTGTTCTTCCTATATAGATAGATGAATTTGAAACTCTAAATCCAACATGGTTTGTAGTAGCTCTTTGAAACTTGACAAAATAAAGAAGTTCTCACATTTTTCTCTATGGTTTGTTTCCTCTTCAAGTAGCCCTAGGCACAGACTGTGGAAAAGCACTTTCATTGAGAGGGGTTCCCAAGCTTCTAAGAAATAACGAGTTTCCGAATTACCAGCAAATATTTTTTCACCCAATTTTGATAATACTTGGTGGTCATGATCAGTACACAAATCCCACTTGGCTCACCAAATTTTGTTCTTCTAGGTTGAAGCGTTCGTCTACAGTAGCAGTTTTTATATTTAGGTTTCACTCTGTTCTCTCATATATAGATAGATGAATTTGGAACTCTAAATCGAACATGGTTTGTAGTAGCTCTTTGAAAATTGACAAAATAAAGGAGTTCTCAGTTTTGTCTCTATGGATTGTTTCCTCTTCAAGTAGCCCTAGGCACAGACTGTGGAAAGCACTTTCATTGAGATGGGTTGGCAAGCTTCTAAGAAATAACGGGTTTCCGAAATACCAGCAAATATTTTTTCACACAATCTTGTTGATACTTGGTGGTATTGATCAGTACACAAATCCCACTTGGCTCACCAAATTTAGTTCTTCTATGTTGAAGCGTTCGTGTACAGTAGCAGTTTATATATTTAGGTTTCCCTCTGTTCTCTCCTATATAGATAGATGAATTTGGAACTCTAAATCCAACATTGTTTGTAGTAGCTCTTTGAAACTTGACAAAATGAAGGAGTTCTCAGATTTGTCTCTATGGTTTGTTTCCTCTTCAAGTAGCCCTAGGCACAGACTGTGGAAAAGCACTTTCATTGAGAGGGGTTGCCAAGCTTCTAAGAAATAATTAGTTTCCAAAATACCAGCAAATATTTTTTCACCAAATCTTGATGATGCTTGGTGGTAATGATCAGTACACAAATCCCACTTGGCTCACCACATTTTGTTCTTCTAGGTTGAAGCGTTCGTCTACAGTAGCAGTTTTTATATTTAGGTTTCCCTCTGTTCTCTCCTATATAGATAGCTTAATTTGGAACTCTAAATCCAACATGGTTTGTAGCAGCACTTTGAAACTGGACAAAATAAAGGAGTTCTCAGTTTTGTCTCTATGGTTTGTTTCCTCTTCAAGTAGCCCTAGGCACAGACTGTGGAAAAGAACTTTCATTGAGATTGGTTCCCAAGCTTCTAAAAAATAACGAGTTTCCGAAATACCAGCAAATATTTTTTCACCCAATCTTGATGATACTTGGTGGTCATGATCAGTACACAAATCCCACTTGGCTCACCAAATTTTGTTCTTCTAGTTTGAAGCGTTCGTCTACAGTAGCAGTTTTAATATTTAGGTTTCACTCTTTTCTCTAATATAGATAGATGAATTTGGAACTCTAAATCCAACATGGTTTGTAGTAGCTCTTTGAAACTTGACAAAATAAAGAAGTTCTCAGTTTTGTCTCTATGGATTGTTTCCTCTTCAAGTAGCCCTAGGCACAGACTGTGGAAAGTACTTTCATTGAGATGGATTGCCAAGCTTCTAAGAAATAACGGGTTTCCGAAATACCAGCAAATATTTTTTCACACAATCTTGTTGATACTTGGTAGGTAATGATCAGTACACAAATCCCACTTGGCTCACCAAATTTAGTTCTTCTAAGTTGAAGCGTTCGTGTACAGTAGCAGTTTTTATATTTACGTTTCCCTCTGTTCTCTCCTATATAGATAGATGAATTTGGAACTCTAAATCCAACATGGTTTGGAGTAGCTCTTTGAAACTTGACAAAACAAAGGAGTTCTCAGATTTGTCTCGATGGTTTGTTTCCTCTTCAAGTAGAGCTAGGCACAGACTGTGGAAAAGCACTTTCATTGAGAGGGATTGCCAAGCTTCTAAGAAATAACGAGTTTCCGAAATACCAGCGAATATTTTTTCACACAATCTTGATGATACTTGTTGCTAATGATCAGACACAAATCCCACTTGGCTCACCAAATTTTGTTCTTCTAGGTTGAAGCGTTCGTCTACAGTAGCAGTTTTTATATTTTGGGTTCCCTCTGTTCTCTCCTATATAGAAAGATGAATTTGGAACTCTAAATCCAACATGGTTTGTAGTAGCTCTTTGAAACTTGACAATATAAAGGAGTTCTCAGTTTTGTCTCTATGGTTTGTTTCCTCTTCAAGTAGCCCTAGGCACAGACTGTGGAAAAGCACTTTCATTGAGAGGGGTTGCCAAGCTTCTAAGAAATAACGAGTTTCCGAAATACCAGCAAATATTTTTTCACCCAATCTTGATGATACTTGGTGGTAATGATCAGTACACAAATCCCACTTGGCTCACCAAATTTTGTTCTTTTAGGTTGAAGCGTTCGTCTACAGTAGCAGTTTTTATATTTAGGTTTCCCTCTGTTCTCTCCTATATAGATAGATGAATTTGGAACTCTAAATCCAACATGGTTTGTAGTAGCTCTTTGAAACTTGACAAAATAAAGGAGTTCTCAGTTTTGTCTCTATGGTTTGTTTCCTCTTAAAGAAGCCCTAGGCACAGACTGTGGAAAGCACTTTCATTGAGATGGGTTGCCAAGCTTCTAAGAAATAACGAGTTTCCGAAATACCAGCAAATATTTTTTCACACAATCTTGTTGATACTTGGTGGTAATGATCAGTATACAAATCCCACTTGGCTCACCAAATTTTGGTCTTCTAGGTTGAAGCGTTCGTCTACAGTAGCAGTTTTTATATTTAGGTTTCTCTCTGTTCTCTCCTATATAGATAGATGAATTTGGAACTCTAAATCCAACATGGTTTGTAGTACCTCTTTGAAACTTGACAAAATAAAGGAGTTCTCAGATTTGTCTCTATGGTTTGTTTCCTCTTCAAGTAGCCCTAGGCACAGACTGTGGAAAAGCACTTTCATTGAGAGGGGTTCCCAAGCTTCTAAGAAATAAAGAGTTTCCGAAATACCAGCAAATATTTTTTCACACATTCTTGTTGATACTTGGTGGTAATGATCAGTACACAAATCCCACCTGGCTCAACAAATTTAGTTCTTCTAGGTTGAAGCGTTCGTCTACAGTAGCAGTTTTTATATTCAAGTTTCCCTCTGTTCTCTCCTATATAGATAGATGAATTTGGAACTCTAAATCCAACATGGTTTGGAGTAGCTCTTTGAAACTTGACAAAACAAAGGAGTTCTCAGATTTGTCTCGATGGTTTGTTTCCTCTTCAAGTAGAGCTAGGCACAGACTGTGGAAAAGCACTTTCATTGAGAGGGATTGCCAAGCTTCTAAGAAATAACGAGTTTCCGAAATACCAGCGAATATTTTTTCACACAATCTTGATGATACTTGTTGCTAATGATCAGACACAAATCCCACTTGGCTCACCAAATTTTGTTCTTCTAGGTTGAAGCGTTCGTCTACAGTAGCAGTTTTTATATTTTGGGTTCCCTCTGTTCTCTCCTATATAGAAAGATGAATTTGGAACTCTAAATCCAACATGGTTTGTAGTAGCTCTTTGAAACTTGACAATATAAAGGAGTTCTCAGTTTTGTCTCTATGGTTTGTTTCCTCTTCAAGTAGCCCTAGGCACAGACTGTGGAAAAGCACTTTCATTGAGAGGGGTTGCCAAGCTTCTAAGAAATAACGAGTTTCCGAAATACCAGCAAATATTTTTTCACCCAATCTTGATGATACTTGGTGGTAATGATCAGTACACAAATCCCACTTGGCTCACCAAATTTTGTTCTTTTAGGTTGAAGCGTTCGTCTACAGTAGCAGTTTTTATATTTAGGTTTCCCTCTGTTCTCTCCTATATAGATAGATGAATTTGGAACTCTAAATCCAACATGGTTTGTAGTAGCTCTTTGAAACTTGACAAAATAAAGGAGTTCTCAGTTTTGTCTCTATGGTTTGTTTCCTCTTAAAGAAGCCCTAGGCACAGACTGTGGAAAGCACTTTCATTGAGATGGGTTGCCAAGCTTCTAAGAAATAACGAGTTTCCGAAATACCAGCAAATATTTTTTCACACAATCTTGTTGATACTTGGTGGTAATGATCAGTATACAAATCCCACTTGGCTCACCAAATTTTGGTCTTCTAGGTTGAAGCGTTCGTCTACAGTAGCAGTTTTTATATTTAGGTTTCTCTCTGTTCTCTCCTATATAGATAGATGAATTTGGAACTCTAAATCCAACATGGTTTGTAGTACCTCTTTGAAACTTGACAAAATAAAGGAGTTCTCAGATTTGTCTCTATGGTTTGTTTCCTCTTCAAGTAGCCCTAGGCACAGACTGTGGAAAAGCACTTTCATTGAGAGGGGTTCCCAAGCTTCTAAGAAATAAAGAGTTTCCGAAATACCAGCAAATATTTTTTCACACATTCTTGTTGATACTTGGTGGTAATGATCAGTACACAAATCCCACCTGGCTCAACAAATTTAGTTCTTCTAGGTTGAAGCGTTCGTCTACAGTAGCAGTTTTTATATTCAAGTTTCCCTCTGTTCTCTCCTATATAGATAGATGAATTTGGAACTCTAAATCCAACATGGTTTGGAGTAGCTCTTTGAAACTTGACAAAACAAAGGAGTTCTCAGATTTGTCTCGATGGTTTGTTTCCTCTTCAAGTAGAGCTAGGCACAGACTGTGGAAAAGCACTTTCATTGAGAGGGATTGCCAAGCTTCTAAGAAATAACGAGTTTCCGAAATACCAGCGAATATTTTTTCACACAATCTTGATGATACTTGTTGCTAATGATCAGACACAAATCCCACTTGGCTCACCAAATTTTGTTCTTCTAGGTTGAAGCGTTCGTCTACAGTAGCAGTTTTTATATTTTGGGTTCCCTCTGTTCTCTCCTATATAGAAAGATGAATTTGGAACTCTAAATCCAACATGGTTTGTAGTAGCTCTTTGAAACTTGACAATATAAAGGAGTTCTCAGTTTTGTCTCTATGGTTTGTTTCCTCTTCAAGTAGCCCTAGGCACAGACTGTGGAAAAGCACTTTCATTGAGAGGGGTTGCCAAGCTTCTAAGAAATAACGAGTTTCCGAAATACCAGCAAATATTTTTTCACCCAATCTTGATGATACTTGGTGGTAATGATCAGTACACAAATCCCACTTGGCTCACCAAATTTTGTTCTTTTAGGTTGAAGCGTTCGTCTACAGTAGCAGTTTTTATATTTAGGTTTCCCTCTGTTCTCTCCTATATAGATAGATGAATTTGGAACTCTAAATCCAACATGGTTTGTAGTAGCTCTTTGAAACTTGACAAAAATAAAGGAGTTCTCAGTTTTGTCTCTATGGTTTGTTTCCTCTTAAAGAAGCCCTAGGCACAGACTGTGGAAAGCACTTTCATTGAGATGGGTTGCCAAGCTTCTAAGAAATAACGAGTTTCCGAAATACCAGCAAATATTTTTTCACACAATCTTGTTGATACTTGGTGGTAATGATCAGTATACAAATCCCACTTGGCTCACCAAATTTTTGGTCTTCTAGGTTGAAGCGTTCGTCTACAGTAGCAGTTTTTATATTTAGGTTTCTCTCTGTTCTCTCCTATATAGATAGATGAATTTGGAACTCTAAATCCAACATGGTTTGTAGTACCTCTTTGAAACTTGACAAAATAAAGGAGTTCTCAGATTTGTCTCTATGGTTTGTTTCCTCTTCAAGTAGCCCTAGGCACAGACTGTGGAAAAGCACTTTCATTGAGAGGGGTTCCCAAGCTTCTAAGAAATAAAGAGTTTCCGAAATACCAGCAAATATTTTTTCACACATTCTTGTTGAATCTTGGTGGTAATGATCAGTACACAAATCCCACCTGGCTCAACAAATTTAGTTCTTCTAGGTTGAAGCGTTCGTCTACAGTAGCAGTTTTTATATTCAAGTTTCCCTCTGTTCTCTCCTATATAGATAGATGAATTTGGAACTCTAAATCCAACATGGTTTGTAGTAGCTCTTTGAAACTTGACAAAATAAAGGAGTTCTCAGATTTGTCTCTATGGTTTGTTTCCTCTTCAAGTAGCCCTAGGCACAGACTCTGGAAAGCACTTTCATTGAGAGGGGTTGCCAAGCTTCTAAGAAATAACGAGTTTCCGAAATACCAGCGAATATTTTTTCACCCAATCTTGATGACACTTGTTGCTGATTATCAGTACACAAATCCCACTTGGCTCACCAAATTTTGTTCTTCTAGGTTGAAGCGTTCGTCTACAGTAGCAGTTTTTATATTTAGGTATCCCTCTGTTCTCTCCTATATAGAAAGATGAATTTGGAACTCTAAATCCAACATGGTTTGTAGTAGCTCTTTTAAACTTGACAAAATAAAGGAGTTCTCAGTTTTGTCGCTATGGTTTGTTTCCTCTTCAAGTAGCCCCAGGCACAGACTGTGGAAAAGCACTTTCATTGAGAGGGGTTCCCAAGCTTCTAAGAAATAACGAGTTTCCGAAATACCAGCAAATATTTTTTCACCCAATCTTGATGATACTTGGTGGTAATGATCAGTACACAAATCCCACTTGGCTCACCAAATTTTGTTCTTCTTGGTTGAAGCGTTCGTCTACAGTAGCAGTTTTTATATTTAGGTTTCTCTCTGTTCTCTCATATATAGATAGATGAATTTGGAACTCTAAATACATCATGGTTTGTAGTAGCTCTTTGAAACTTGACAAAATAAAGGAGTTCTCAGTTTTGTCGCTATGGTTTGTTTCCTCTTCAAGTAGCCCCAGGCACAGACTGTGGAAAAGCACTTTCATTGAGAGGGGTTCCCAAGCTTCTAAGAAATAACGAGTTTCCGAAATACCAGCAAATATTTTTTCACACAATCTAGATGATACTTGGTGGTAATGATCAGTACAAAAATCCCACTTGGCTCACCAAATTTTGTTCTTCTAGGTTGAAGCGTTCGTCTACAGTAGCAGTTTTTATATTTAGGTTTCTCTCTGTTCTCTCCTATATAGATAGATGAATTTGGAACTCTAAATCCAACATGGTTTGTAGTAGCTCTTTGAAACTTGACAAAATAAAGGAGGTCTCAGATTTGTCTCTATGGTTTGTTCCCTCTTCAAGTAGCCCTAGGCACAGACTGTGGAAAAGCACATTCATTGAGAGGGGTTGCCAAGCTTCTAAGAAATAACGAGTTTCCGAAATACCAGCAAATATTTTTTCACCCAATCTTGATGATACTTGGTGGTAATGATCACTATACAAATCCCACTTGGCTCACCAAATTTTTGTCTTCTAGGTTGAAGCGTTCGTCTACAGTAGCAGTTTTTATATTTAGGTTTCTCTCTGTTCTCTCCTATATAGATAGATGAATTTGAAACTCTAAATCCAACATGGTTTGTAGTAGCTCTTTGAAACTTGACAAAATAAAGAAGTTCTCAGAAATTTCTCTATGGTTTGTTTCCTCTTCAAGTAGCCCTAGACACAGACTGTGGAAAAGCACTTTCATTGAGAGGGGTTCCCAAGCTTCTAAGAAATAACGAGTTTCCGAATTACCAGCAAATATTTTTTTACTCAATTTTGATAATACTTGGTTGTCATGATCAGTACACAAATCCCACTTGGCTCACCAAATTTTGTTCTTCTAGGTTGAAGCGTTCGTCTACAGTAGCAGTTTTTATATTTAGGTTTCACTCTGTTCTCTCATATATAGATAGATGAATTTGGAACTCTAAATCCAACATGGTTTGTAGTAGCTCTTTGAAACTTGACAAAATAAAGGAGTTCTCAGTTTTGTCTCTATGGTTTGTTTCCTCTTAAAGAAGCCCTATGCACAGACTGTGGAAAGCACTTTCATTGAGATGGGTTGCCAAGCTTCTAAGAAATAACGAGTTTCCGAAATACCAGCAAATATTTTTTCACACAATCTTGTTGATACTTGGTGGTAATGATCAGTATACAAATCCCACTTGGCTCACCAAATTTTGGTCTTCTAGGTTGAAGCGTTCGTCTACAGTAGCAGTTTTTATATTTAGGTTTCTCTCTGTTCTCTCCTATATAGATAGATGAATTTGGAACTCTAAATCCAACATGGTTTGTAGTAGCTCTTTGAAACTTGACAAAATAAAGGAGTTCTCAGATTTGTCGCTATGGTTTGTTTCCTCTTCCAGTAGCCCCAGGCACAGACTGTGGAAAAGCACTTTCATTGAGAGGGGTTCCCAAGCTTCTAAGAAATAACGAGTTTCCCAAATACCAGCAAATATTTTTTCACACAATCTTGATGATACTTGGTGGTAATGATCAGTACACAAATCCCACATGGCTCACCAAATTTTGTTCTTCTAGGTTGAAGCGTTCGTCTACAGTAGCAGTTTTTATATTTAGGTTTCCCTCTGTTCTCTCCTATATAGAAAGATGAATTTGGAACTCTAAATCCAACATGGTTTGTAGTAGCTCTTTGAAACTTGACAAAATAAAGGAGTTCTCAGTTTTGTCGCTATGGTTTGTTTCCTCTTCAAGTAGCCCCAGGCACAGACTGTGGAAAAGCACTTTCATTGAGAGGGGTTCCCAAGCTTCTAAGAAATAACGAGTTTCCGAAATACCAGCAAATAGTTTTTCACCCAATCTTGATGATACTTGGTGGTAATGATCAGTACACAAATCCCACTTGGCTCACCAAATTTTGTACTTCTAGGTTGAAGCGTTCGTCTACAGTAGCAGTTTTTATATTTAGGTTTCACTCTGTTCTCTCATATATAGATAGATGAATTTGGAACTCTAAATCCAACATGGTTTTTAGTAGCTCTTTGAAACTTGACAATATAAAGGAGTTCTCAGTTTTGTCTCTATGGTTTGTTTCCTCTTCAAGTAGCCCTAGGCACAGACTGTGGAAAAGCACTTTCATTGAGAGGGGTTGCCAAGCTTCTAAGAAATAACAAGTTTCCGAAATACCAGCGAATATTTTTTCACCCAATCTTGATGATACTTTTTGCTAATGATCACTACACAAATCCCACTTGGCTCACCAAATTTTGTTCTTCTAGGTTGAAGCGTTCGTCTACAGTAGCAGTTTTTATATTTAGGTTTCACTCTGTTCTCTCCTATATAGAAAGATGAATTTGGAACTCTAAATCCAACATGGTTTGTAGTAGCTCTTTGAAACTTGACAAAATAAAGGAGTTCTCAGTTTTGTCGCTATGGTTTGTTTCCTCTTCAAGTAGCCCCAGGCACAGACTGTGGAAAAGCACTTTCATTGAGAGGGGTTCCCAAGCTTCTAAGAAATAACGAGTTTCCGAAATACCAGCAAATATTTTTTCACCCAATCTTGATGATACTTGGTGGTAATGATCAGTACACAAATCCCACTTGGCTCACCAAATCTTGTTCTTCTAGGTTGAAGCTTTCGTCTACAGTAGCAGTTTTTATATTTAGGTTTCACTCTGTTCTCTCCTATATAGATAGATGAATTTGGAACTCTAAATCCAACATGGTTTTTAGTAGCTCTTTGAAACTTGACAATATAAAGGAGTTCTCAGTTTTGTCTCTATGGTTTGTTTGCTCTTCAAGTAGCCCTATGCACAGACTGTGGAAAAGCACTTTCATTGAGAGGGGTTGCCAAGCTTCTAAGAAATAACGAGTTTCCGAAATACCAGCGAATATTTTTTCACCCAATCTTGATGTGACTTTTTGCTAATGATCAGTACACAAATCCCACTTGGCTCACCAAATTTTGTTCTTCTAGGTTGAAGCGTTCGTCTACAGTAGCAGTTTTTATATTTAGGTTTCACTCTGTTCTCTCATATATAGATAGATGAATTTGGAACTCTAAATCCAACATGGTTTGTAGTAGCTCTTTGAAACTTGACAAAATAAAGGAGTTCTCAGTTTTGTCGCTATGGTTTGTTTCCTCTTCAAGTTGCCCCAGGCACAGACTGTGGAAAAGCACTTTCATTGAGAGGGGTTCCCAAGCTTCTAAGAAATAACGAGTTTCCGAAATACCAGCAATTATTTTTTCACACAATCTTGATGATACTTGGTGGTAATGATCAGTACACAAATCCCACTTGGCTCACCAAATTTTGTTCTTCTAGGTTGAAGCGTTCGTGTACAGTAGCAGTTTATATATTTAGGTTTCCCTCTGTTCTCTCCTATATAGATAGATGAATTTGGAACTCTAAATCCAACATTGTTTGTAGTAGCTCTTTGAAACTTGACAAAATGAAGGAGTTCTCAGATTTGTCTCTATGGTTTGTTTCCTCTTCAAGTAGCCCTAGGCACAGACTGTGGAAAAGCACTTTCATTGAGAGGGGTTGCCAAGCTTCTAAGAAATAATTAGTTTCCAAAATACCAGCAAATATTTTTTCACCAAATCTTGATGATGCTTGGTGGTAATGATCAGTACACAAATCCCACTTGGCTCACCACATTTTGTTCTTCTAGGTTGAAGCGTTCGTCTACAGTAGCAGTTTTTATATTTAGGTTTCCCTCTGTTCTCTCCTATATAGATAGCTTAATTTGGAACTCTAAATCCAACATGGTTTGTAGCAGCACTTTGAAACTGGACAAAATAAAGGAGTTCTCAGTTTTGTCTCTATGGTTTGTTTCCTCTTCAAGTAGCCCTAGGCACAGACTGTGGAAAAGAACTTTCATTGAGATTGGTTCCCAAGCTTCTAAAAAATAACGAGTTTCCGAAATACCAGCAAATATTTTTTCACCCAATCTTGATGATACTTGGTGGTCATGATCAGTACACAAATCCCACTTGGCTCACCAAATTTTGTTCTTCTAGTTTGAAGCGTTCGTCTACAGTAGCAGTTTTAATATTTAGGTTTCACTCTTTTCTCTAATATAGATAGATGAATTTGGAACTCTAAATCCAACATGGTTTGTAGTAGCTCTTTGAAACTTGACAAAATAAAGAAGTTCTCAGTTTTGTCTCTATGGATTGTTTCCTCTTCAAGTAGCCCTAGGCACAGACTGTGGAAAGTACTTTCATTGAGATGGATTGCCAAGCTTCTAAGAAATAACGGGTTTCCGAAATACCAGCAAATATTTTTTCACACAATCTTGTTGATACTTCGTAGGTAATGATCAGTACACAAATCCCACTTGGCTCACCAAATTTAGTTCTTCTAAGTTGAAGCGTTCGTGTACAGTAGCAGTTTTTATATTTACGTTTCCCTCTGTTCTCTCCTATATAGATAGATGAATTTGGAACTCTAAATCCAACATGGTTTGGAGTAGCTCTTTGAAACTTGACAAAACAAAGGAGTTCTCAGATTTGTCTCGATGGTTTGTTTCCTCTTCAAGTAGAGCTAGGCACAGACTGTGGAAAAGCACTTTCATTGAGAGGGATTGCCAAGCTTCTAAGAAATAACGAGTTTCCGAAATACCAGCGAATATTTTTTCACACAATCTTGATGATACTTGTTGCTAATGATCAGACACAAATCCCACTTGGCTCACCAAATTTTGTTCTTCTAGGTTGAAGCGTTCGTCTACAGTAGCAGTTTTTATATTTTGGGTTCCCTCTGTTCTCTCCTATATAGAAAGATGAATTTGGAACTCTAAATCCAACATGGTTTGTAGTAGCTCTTTGAAACTTGACAATATAAAGGAGTTCTCAGTTTTGTCTCTATGGTTTGTTTCCTCTTCAAGTAGCCCTAGGCACAGACTGTGGAAAAGCACTTTCATTGAGAGGGGTTGCCAAGCTTCTAAGAAATAACGAGTTTCCGAAATACCAGCAAATATTTTTTCACCCAATCTTGATGATACTTGGTGGTAATGATCAGTACACAAATCCCACTTGGCTCACCAAATTTTGTTCTTTTAGGTTGAAGCGTTCGTCTACAGTAGCAGTTTTTATATTTAGGTTTCCCTCTGTTCTCTCCTATATAGATAGATGAATTTGGAACTCTAAATCCAACATGGTTTGTAGTAGCTCTTTGAAACTTGACAAAATAAAGGAGTTCTCAGTTTTGTCTCTATGGTTTGTTTCCTCTTAAAGAAGCCCTAGGCACAGACTGTGGAAAGCACTTTCATTGAGATGGGTTGCCAAGCTTCTAAGAAATAACGAGTTTCCGAAATACCAGCAAATATTTTTTCACACAATCTTGTTGATACTTGGTGGTAATGATCAGTATACAAATCCCACTTGGCTCACCAAATTTTGGTCTTCTAGGTTGAAGCGTTCGTCTACAGTAGCAGTTTTTATATTTAGGTTTCTCTCTGTTCTCTCCTATATAGATAGATGAATTTGGAACTCTAAATCCAACATGGTTTGTAGTACCTCTTTGAAACTTGACAAAATAAAGGAGTTCTCAGATTTGTCTCTATGGTTTGTTTCCTCTTCAAGTAGCCCTAGGCACAGACTGTGGAAAAGCACTTTCATTGAGAAAGGTTCCCAAGCTTCTAAGAAATAAAGAGTTTCCGAAATACCAGCAAATATTTTTTCACACATTCTTGTTGATACTTGGTGGTAATGATCAGTACACAAATCCCACCTGGCTCAACAAATTTAGTTCTTCTAGGTTGAAGCGTTCGTCTACAGTAGCAGTTTTTATATTCAAGTTTCCCTCTGTTCTCTCCTATATAGATAGATGAATTTGGAACTCTAAATCCAACATGGTTTGTAGTAGCTCTTTGAAACTTGACAAAATAAAGGAGTTCTCAGATTTGTCTCTATGGTTTGTTTCCTCTTCAAGTAGCCCTAGGCACAGACTCTGGAAAAGCACTTTCATTGAGAGGGGTTGCCAAGCTTCTAAGAAATAACGAGTTTCCGAAATACCAGCGAATATTTTTTCACCCAATCTTGATGACACTTGTTGCTGATTATCAGTACACAAATCCCACTTGGCTCACCAAATTTTGTTCTTCTAGGTTGAAGCGTTCGTCTACAGTAGCAGTTTTTATATTTAGGTTTCACTCTGTTCTCTCATATATAGATAGATGAATTTGGAACTCTAAATCCAACATGGTTTTTAGTAGCTCTTTGAAACTTGACAATATAAAGGAGTTCTCAGTTTTGTCTCTATGGTTTGTTTCCACTTCAAGTAGCCCTAGGCACAGACTGTGGAAAAGCACTTTCATTGAGAGGGGTTGCCAAGCTTCTAAGAAATAACAAGTTTCCGAAATACCAGCGAATATTTTTTCACCCAATCTTGATGATACTTTTTGCTAATGATCACTACACAAATCCCACTTGGCTCACCAAATTTTGTTCTTCTAGGTTGAAGCGTTCGTCTACAGTAGCAGTTTTTATATTTAGGTTTCACTCTGTTCTCTCCTATATAGAAAGATGAATTTGGAACTCTAAATCCAACATGGTTTGTAGTAGCTCTTTGAAACTTGACAAAATAAAGGAGTTCTCAGTTTTGTCGCTATGGTTTGTTTCCTCTTCAAGTAGCCCCAGGCACAGACTGTGGAAAAGCACTTTCATTGAGAGGGGTTCCCAAGCTTCTAAGAAATAACGAGTTTCCGAAATACCAGCAAATATTTTTTCACCCAATCTTGATGATACTTGGTGGTAATGATCAGTACACAAATCCCACTTGGCTCACCAAATCTTGTTCTTCTAGGTTGAAGCTTTCGTCTACAGTAGCAGTTTTTATATTTAGGTTTCACTCTGTTCTCTCCTATATAGATAGATGAATTTGGAACTCTAAATCCAACATGGTTTTTAGTAGCTCTTTGAAACTTGACAATATAAAGGAGTTCTCAGTTTTGTCTCTATGGTTTGTTTGCTCTTCAAGTAGCCCTATGCACAGACTGTGGAAAAGCACTTTCATTGAGAGGGGTTGCCAAGCTTCTAAGAAATAACGAGTTTCCGAAATACCAGCGAATATTTTTTCACCCAATCTTGATGTGACTTTTTGCTAATGATCAGTACACAAATCCCACTTGGCTCACCAAATTTTGTTCTTCTAGGTTGAAGCGTTCGTCTACAGTAGCAGTTTTTATATTTAGGTTTCACTCTGTTCTCTCATATATAGATAGATGAATTTGGAACTCTAAATCCAACATGGTTTGTAGTAGCTCTTTGAAACTTGACAAAATAAAGGAGTTCTCAGTTTTGTCGCTATGGTTTGTTTCCTCTTCAAGTTGCCCCAGGCACAGACTGTGGAAAAGCACTTTCATTGAGAGGGGTTCCCAAGCTTCTAAGAAATAACGAGTTTCCGAAATACCAGCAATTATTTTTTCACACAATCTTGATGATACTTGGTGGTAATGATCAGTACACAAATCCCCACTTGGCTCACCAAATTTTGTTCTTCTAGGTTGAAGCGTTCGTCTATAGTAGCAGTTTTTATATTTAGGTTTCCCTCTGTTCTCTCCTATATAGATAGATGAATTTGGAACTCTAAATCCAACATGGTTTGTAGTAGCTCTTTGAAACTTGACAAAATAAAGGAGTTCTCAGTTTTGTCTCTATGGTTTGTTTCCTCTTAAAGAAGCCCTATGCACAGACTGTGGAAAGCACTTTCATTGAGATGGGTTGCCAAGCTTCTAAGAAATAACGAGTTTCCGAAATACCAGCAAATATTTTTTCACCCAATTTTGATAATACTTGGTGGTCATGATCAGTATACAAATCCCACTTGGCTCACCAAATTTTGATCTTCTAGGTTGAAGTGTTCCTCTACAGTAGCAGTTTTTATATTTAGGTTTCTCTCTGTTATCTCCTATATAGATAGATGAATTTGGAACTCTAAATCCAACATGGTTTGTAGTAGCTCTTTGAAACTTGACAAAATAAAGGAGTTCTCAGATTTGTCGCTATGGTTTGTTTCCTCTTCCCGTAGCCCCAGGCACAGACTGTGGAAAAGCACTTTCATTGAGAGGGGTTCCCAAGCTTCTATGAAATAACGAGTTTCCGAAATACCAGCAAATATTTTTTCACACAATCTTGATGATAGTTGGTGGTAATGATCAGTACACAAATCCCACTTGGCTCACCAAATTTTGTTCTTCTAGGTTGAAGCGTTCTTCTACAGTAGCAGTATTTATATTTAGGTTTCCCTCTGTTCTCTCCTATATAGATAGATGAATTTGCAACTCTAAATCCAACATGGTTTGTAGTAGCTATTTGAAACTTGACAAACAAAGGAGTTCTCAGTTTTGTCTCTATGGTTTGTTTCCTCTTAAAGTAGCCCTAGGCACAGACTGTGGAAAAGCACTTTCATTGAGAGGGGTTCCCAAGCTTCTAAGAAATAACGAGTTTCCGAAATACCAGCAAATATTTTTTCACCCAATCTTCATGATACTTGGTGGTCATGATCAGTACACAAATCCCACTTGGCTCACCAAATTTGTTCTTCTAGGTTGAAGCGTTCGTCTACAGTAGCAGTTTTTATATTTAGATTTCACTCTGTTCTCTCATATATAGATAGATGAATTTGGAACTCTAAATTCAACATGGTTTGTAGTAGCTCTTTGAAACTTGACAAAATAAAGGAGTTCTCAGTTTTGTCTCTATGGATTGTTTCCTCTTCAAGTAGCACTAGGCACAGACTGTGGAAAGTACTTTCATTGAGATGGGTTGCCAAGCTTCTAAGAAATAACGCGTTTCTGAAATACCAGAAAATATTTTTTCACACAATTTGTTGATACTTGGTGGTAATGATCAGTACACAAATCCCACTTGGCTCACCAAATTTAGTTCTTCTAGGTTGAAGCGTTCGTGTACAGTAGCAGTTTTTATATTTAGGTTTCCTCTGTTCTCTCCTATATAGATAGATGAATTTGGAACTCTAAATCCAACATGGTTTGTAGTAGCTCTTTGAAAATTGACAAAATAAAGGAGTTCTCAGATTTGTCTCTATGGTTTGTTTCCTCTTCAAGTATCCCTAGGCACAGACTGTGGAAAAGCACTTTCATTGAGAGGGGTTGCCAAGCTTCTAAGAAATAACGAGTTTCCGAAATACCAGCGAATATTTTTTCAACCAATCTTGATGATACTTTTTGCTAATGATCAGTACACAAATCCCACTTGGCTCACCAAATTTTGTTCTTCTAGGTTGAAGCGTTCGTCTACAGTAGCAGTTTTTATATTTAGGGTTCCCTCTGTTCTCTCCTATATAGAAAGATGAATTTGGAACTCTAAATCCAACATGGTTTGTAGTAGCTCTTTGAAACTTGACAAAATAAAGGAGTTCTCAGTTTTGTCGCTATGGTTTTTTTCCTCTTCAAGTAGCCCCAGGCACAGACTGTGGAAAAGCACTTTCATTGAGAGGGGTTCCCAAGCTTCTAAGAAATAACGAGTTTCGGAAATACCAGCAAATATTTTTTCACCCAATCTGGATGATACTTGGTGGTAATGATCAATATACAAATCCCTCTTGGCTCACCAAATTTTTGTCTTCTAGGTTGAAGCGTTCGTCTACAGTGGCAGTTTTTATATTTAGGTTACTCTCTGTTCTCTCCTATATAGATAGATGAATTTGAAACTCTAAATCCAACATGGTTTGTAGTAGCTCTTTGAAACTTGACAAAACAAAGGAGTTCTCAGTTTTGTCTCTATGGTTTGTTTCCTCTTAAAGTAGCCCTAGGCACAGACTGTGGAAAAGCACTTTCATTGAGAGGGGTTCCCAAGCTTCTAAGAAATAACGAGTTTCCGAAATACCAGCAAATATTTTTTCACCCAATCTTGATGATACTTGGTGGTCATGATCAGTACACAAATCCCACTTGGCTCACCAAATTTTGTTCTTCTAGGTTGAAGCGTTCGTCTACAGTAGCAGTTTTTATATTTAGATTTCACTCTGTTCTCTCATATATAGATAGATGAATTTGGAACTCTAAATTCAACATGGTTTGTAGTAGCTCTTTGAAACTTGACAAAATAAAGGAGTTCTCAGTTTTGTCTCTATGGATTGTTTCCTCTTCAAGTAGCACTAGGCACAGACTGTGGAAAGTACTTTCATTGAGATGGGTTGCCAAGCTTCTAAGAAATAACGCGTTTCCGAAA
The DNA here is from genome assembly GCF_048772815.1 of Callospermophilus lateralis. Taxonomy (NCBI): domain Eukaryota; kingdom Metazoa; phylum Chordata; class Mammalia; order Rodentia; family Sciuridae; genus Callospermophilus; species Callospermophilus lateralis. The sequence goes on from NW_027515541.1 coordinate 68,967, forward strand.
TACCAGAAAATATTTTTTCACACAATCTTGTTGATACTTGGTGGTAATGATCAGTACACAAATCCCACTTGGCTCACCAAATTTAGTTCTTCTAGGTTGAAGCGTTCGTGTACAGTAGCAGTTTTTATATTTAGGTTTCCCTCTGTTCTCTCCTATATAGATAGATGAATTTGGAACTCTAAATCCAACATGGTTTGTAGTAGCTCTTTGAAAATTGACAAAATAAAGGAGTTCTCAGATTTGTCTCTATGGTTTGTTTCCTCTTCAAGTATCCCTAGGCACAGACTGTGGAAAAGCACTTTCATTGAGAGGGGTTGCCAAGCTTCTAAGAAATAACGAGTTTCCGAAATACCAGCGAATATTTTTTCAACCAATCTTGATGATACTTTTTGCTAATGATCAGTACACAAATCCCACTTGGCTCACCAAATTTTGTTCTTCTAGGTTGAAGCGTTCGTCTACAGTAGCAGTTTTTATATTTAGGGTTCCCTCTGTTCTCTCCTATATAGAAAGATGAATTTGGAACTCTAAATCCAACATGGTTTGTAGTAGCTCTTTGAAACTTGACAAAATAAAGGAGTTCTCAGTTTTGTCGCTATGGTTTTTTCCTCTTCAAGTAGCCCCAGGCACAGACTGTGGAAAAGCACTTTCATTGAGAGGGGTTCCCAAGCTTCTAAGAAATAACGAGTTTCGGAAATACCAGCAAATATTTTTTCACCCAATCTGGATGATACTTGGTGGTAATGATCAATATACAAATCCCTCTTGGCTCACCAAATTTTTGTCTTCTAGGTTGAAGCGTTCGTCTACAGTGGCAGTTTTTATATTTAGGTTACTCTCTGTTCTCTCCTATATAGATAGATGAATTTGAAACTCTAAATCCAACATGGTTTGTAGTAGCTCTTTGAAACTTGACAAAATAAAGAAGTTCTCACATTTTTCTCTATGGTTTGTTTCCTCTTCAAGTAGCCCTAGGCACAGACTGTGGAAAAGCACTTTCATTGAGAGGGGTTCCCAAGCTTCTAAGAAATAACGAGTTTCCGAAATACCAGCAAATATTTTTTCACCCAATCTTGATGATACTTGGTGGTCATGATCAGTACACAAATCCCACTTGGCTCACCAAATTTTGTTCTTCTAGGTTGAAGCGTTCGTCTACAGTAGCAGTTTTTATATTTAGATTTCACTCTGTTCTCTCATATATAGATAGATGAATTTGGAACTCTAAATCCAACATGGTTTGTAGTAGCTCTTTGAAACTTGACAAAATAAAGGAGTTCTCAGTTTTATCTCTATGGATTGTTTCCTCTTCAAGTAGCACTAGGCACAGACTGTGGAAAGTACTTTCATTGAGATGGGTTGCCAAGCTTCTAAGAAATAACGCGTTTCCGAAATACCAGAAAATATTTTTTCACACAATCTTGTTGATACTTGGTGGTAATGATCAGTACACAAATCCCACTTGGCTCACCAAATTTAGTTCTTCTAGGTTGAAGCGTTCGTGTACAGTAGCAGTTTTTATATTTAGGTTTCCCTCTGTTCTCTCCTATATAGATAGATGAATTTGGAACTCTAAATCCAACATGGTTTGTAGTAGCTCTTTGAAAATTGACAAAATAAAGGAGTTCTCAGATTTGTCTCTATGGTTTGTTTCCTCTTCAAGTATCCCTAGGCACAGACTGTGGAAAAGCACTTTCATTGAGAGGGGTTGCCAAGCTTCTAAGAAATAACGAGTTTCCGAAATACCAGCGAATATTTTTTCAACCAATCTTGATGATACTTTTTGCTAATGATCAGTACACAAATCCCACTTGGCTCACCAAATTTTGTTCTTCTAGGTTGAAGCGTTCGTCTACAGTAGCAGTTTTTATATTTAGGGTTCCTCTGTTCTCTCCTATATAGAAAGATGAATTTGGAACTCTAAATCCAACATGGTTTGTAGTAGCTCTTTGAAACTTGACAAAATAAAGGAGTTCTCAGTTTTGTCGCTATGGTTTTTTCCTCTTCAAGTAGCCCCAGGCACAGACTGTGGAAAAGCACTTTCATTGAGAGGGGTTCCCAAGCTTCTAAGAAATAACGAGTTTCGGAAATACCAGCAAATATTTTTCACCCAATCTGGATGATACTTGGTGGTAATGATCAATATACAAATCCCTCTTGGCTCACCAAATTTTTGTCTTCTAGGTTGAAGCGTTCGTCTACAGTGGCAGTTTTTATATTTAGGTTACTCTCTGTTCTCTCCTATATAGATAGATGAATTTGAAACTCTAAATCCAACATGGTTTGTAGTAGCTCTTTGAAACTTGACAAAATAAAGAAGTTCTCACATTTTTCTCTATGGTTTGTTTCCTCTTCAAGTAGCCCTAGGCACAGACTGTGGAAAAGCACTTTCATTGAGAGGGGTTCCCAAGCTTCTAAGAAATAACGAGTTTCCGAATTACCAGCAAATATTTTTTCACCCAATTTTGATAATACTTGGTGGTCATGATCAGTACACAAATCCCACTTGGCTCACCAAATTTTGTTCTTCTAGGTTGAAGCGTTCGTCTACAGTAGCAGTTTTTATATTTAGGTTTCACTCTGTTCTCTCATATATAGATAGCTTAATTTGGAACTCTAAATCCAACATGGTTTGTAGCAGCTCTTTGAAACTGGACAAAATAAAGGAGTTCTCAGTTTTGTCTCTATGGTTTGTTTCCTCTTCAAGTAGCCCTAGGCACAGACTGTGGAAAAGAACTTTCATTGAGATTGGTTCCCAAGCTTCTAAAAAATAACGAGTTTCCGAAATACCAGCAAATATTTTTTCACCCAATCTTGATGATACTTGGTGGTCATGATCAGTACACAAATCCCACTTGGCTCACCAAATTTTGTTCTTCTAGGTTGAAGCGTTCGTCTACAGTAGCAGTTTTAATATTTAGGTTTCACTCTTTTCTCTAATATAGATAGATGAATTTGGAACTCTAAATCCAACATGGTTTGTAGTAGCTCTTTGAAACTTGACAAAATAAAGAAGTTCTCAGTTTTGTCTCTATGGATTGTTTCCTCTTCAAGTAGCCCTAGGCACAGACTGTGGAAAGTACTTTCATTGAGATGGATTGCCAAGCTTCTAAGAAATAACGGGTTTCCGAAATATCAGCAAATATTTTTTCACACAATCTTGTTGATACTTGGTGGTAATGATCAGTACACAAATCCCACTTGGCTCACCAAATTTAGTTCTTCTATGTTGAAGCGTTCGTGTACAGTAGCAGTTTTTATATTTACGTTTCCCTCTGTTCTCTCCTATATAGATAGATGAATTTGGAACTCTAAATCCAACATGGTTTGGAGTAGCTCTTTGAAACTTGACAAAACAAAGGAGTTCTCAGATTTGTCTCTATGGTTTGTTTCCTCTTCAAGTAGCCCTAGGCACAGACTCTGGAAAAGCACTTTCATTGAGAGGGGTTGCCAAGCTTCTAAGAAATAACGAGTTTCCGAAATACCAGCGAATATTTTTTCACCCAATCTTGATGATACTTGTTGCTGATGATCAGTACACAAATCCCACTTGGCTCACCAAATTTTGTTCTTCTAGGTTGAAGCGTTCGTCTACAGTAGCAGTTTTTATATTTAGGTTTCCCTCTGTTCTCTCCTATATAGAAAGATGAATTTGGAACTCTAAATCCAACATGGTTTGTAGTAGCTCTTTGAAACTTGACAAAATAAAGGAGTTCTCAGTTTTGTCGCTATGGTTTGTTTCCTCTTCAAGTAGCCCTAGGCACAGACTGTGGAAAATCACTTTCATTGAGAGGGGTTCCCAAGCTTCTAAGAAATAACGACTTTCCGAAATACCAGCAAATATTTTTTCACCCAATCTTGATGATACTTGGTGGTCATGATCAGTACACAAATCCCACTTGGCTCACCAAATTTTGTTCTTCTAGGTTGAAGCGTTCGTCTACAGTAGCAGTTTTTATATTTAGGTTTCACTCTTTTCTCTCATATATAGATAGATGAATTTGGAACTCTAAATCCAACATGGTTTGTAGTAGCTCTTTGAACTTGACAAAATAAAGGAGTTCTCAGTTTTGTCTCTATGGATTGTTTCCTATTCAAGTAGCCCTAGGCACAGACTGTGGAAAGTACTTTCATTGAGATGGGTTGCCAAGCTTCTAAGAAATAACGGGTTTCCGAAATACCAGCAAATATTTTTTTCACACAATCTTGTTGGTACTTGGTGGTAATGATCAGTACACAAATCCCACTTGGCTCACCAAATTTAGTTCTTCAAAGTTGAAGCGTTCGTGTACAGTAGCAGTTTTTATATTTAGGTTTCCCTCTGTTCTCTCCTATATAGATAGATGAATTTGGAACTCTAAATCCAACATGGTTTGTAGTAGCTCTTTGAAACTTGACAAAACAAAGGAGTTCTCAGATTTGTCTCTATGGTTTGTTTCCTCTTCAAGTAGCCCTAGGCACAGACTGTGGAAAAGCACTTTAATTGAGAGGGATTGCCAAGCTTCTAAGAAATAACGAGTTCCGAAATACCAGCGAATATTTTTTCACACAATCTTGATGATACTTGTTGCTAATGATCAGTACACAAATCCCACTTGGCTCACCAAATTTTGTTCTTCTAGGTTGAAGCGTTCGTCTACAGTAGCAGTTTTTATATTTTGGGTTCCCTCTGTTCTCTCCTATATAGAAAGATGAATTTGGAACTCTAAATCCAACATGGTTTGTAGTAGCTCTTTGAAACTTGACAATATAAAGGAGTTCTCAGTTTTGTCTCTATGGTTTGTTTCCTCTTCAAGTAGCCCTAGGCACAGACTGTGGAAAAGTACTTTCATTGAGAGGGGTTGCCAAGCTTCTAAGAAATAACGAGTTTCCGAAATACCAGCAAATATTTTTTCACCCAATCTTGATGATACTTGGTGGTAATGATGAGTACACAAATCCCACTTGGCTCACCAAATTTAGTTCTTCTATGTTGAAGCGTTCGTGTACAGTAGCAGTTTTTATATTTAGGTTTCCCTCTGTTCTCTCCTATATAGATAGATGAATTTGGAACTCTAAATCCAACATGGTTTGTAGTAGCTCTTTGAAACTTGACAAAATAAAGGAGTTCTCAGTTTTGTCTCTATGGTTTGTTTCCTCTTAAAGAAGCCCTAGGCACAGACTGTGGAAAGCACTTTCATTGAGATGGGTTGCCAAGCTTCTAAGAAATAACGAGTTTCCGAAATACCAGCAAATATTTTTTCACACAATCTTGTTGATACTTGGTGGTAATGATCAATATACAAATCCCACTTGGCTCACCAAATTTTGGTCTTCTAGGTTGAAACGTTCGTCTACAGTAGCAGTTTTTATATTTAGGTTTCTCTCTGTTCTCTCATATATAGATAGATGATTTTGGAACTCTAAATCCAACATGGTTTGTAGTAGCGCTTTGAAACTTGACAAAATAAAGGAGTTCTCAGTTTTGTCTCTATGGTTTGTTTTCTCTTCAAGTAGCCCTAGGCACAGACTGTGGAAAAGCACTTTAATTGAGATGGGTTGCCAAGCTTCTAAGAAATAACGCGTTTCCGAAATACCAGAAAATATTTTTTTCACACAATCTTGTTGATGCTTGGTGGTAATGATCAGTACACAAATCCCACTTGGCTCACCAAATTTTGTTCTTCTAGGTTGAAGCGTTCGTCTACAGTAGCAGTTTTTATATTTAGGTTTCTCTCTGTTCTCTCCTATATAGATAGATGAATTTGGAACTCTAAATCCAACATGGTTTGTAGTAGCTCTTTGAAACTTGACAAAATAAAGGAGTTCTGAGTTTTCTCTCTATGGTTTGTTTCCTCTTCAAGTAGCCCTAGGCACAGACTGTGGAAAAGCACTTTCATTGAGATGGGTTGCCAAGCTTCTAAGAAATAACGAGTTTCCGAAATACCAGCAAATATTTTTTCACACAATCTTGTTGATACTTGGTGGTAATGATCAGTACACAAATCCCACTTGGCTCACCAAATTTTGTTCTTCTAGGTTGAAGCGTTCGTCTACAGTAGCAGTTTTTATATTTAGGTTTCTCTCTGTTCTCTCCTATATAGATAGATGAATTTGGAACTCTAAATCCAACATGGTTTGTAGTAGCTCTTTGAAACTTGACAAAATAAAGGAGGTCTCAGATTTGTCTCTATGGTTTGTTTCCTCTTCAAGTAGCCCTAGGCACAGACTGTGGAAAAGCACTTTCATTGAGAGGGGTTGCCAAGCTTCTAAGAAATAACGAGTTTCCGAAATACCAGCAAATATTTTTTCACCCAATCTTGATGATACTTGGTGGTAATGATCAGTACACAAATCCCACTTGGCTCACCAAATTTTGTTCTTCTAGGTTGAAGCGTTCGTCTACAGTAGCAGTTTTTATATTTAGGTTTTCCTCTGTTCTCTCCTATATAGATAGGTGAATTTGGAACTCTAAATCCAACATGGTTTGTAGTAGCTCTTTGAAACTTGACAAAATAAAGCAGTTCTCAGTTTTCTCTCTATGGATTGTTTCCTCTTCAAGTAGCCCTAGGCACAGACTCTGGAAAGCACTTTCATTGAGATGGGTTGCCAAGCTTCTAAGAAATAACGCGTTTCCGAAATACCAGCAAATATTTTTTCACACAATCTTGTTGATACTTGGTGGTAATGATCAGTACACAAATCCCACTTGGCTCACCAAACTTTGTTCTTCTAGGTTGAAGCGTTCGTCTACAGTAGCAGTTTTCATATTTAGGTTTCTCTCTGTTCTGTCCTATAGAGATAGATGAATTTGGAACTCTAAATCCAACATGGTTTGTAGTAGCTCTTTGAAACTTGACAAAATAAAGGAGGTCTCAGATTTGTCTCTATGGTTTGTTTCCTCTTCAAGTAGCCCTAGGCACAGACTGTGGAAAAGCACTTTCATTGAGAGGGGTTGCCAAGCTTCTAAGAAATAACGAGTTTCCGAAATACCAGCAAATATTTTTTCACCCAATCTTGATGATACTTGGTGGTAATGATCAGTACACAAATCCCACTTGGCTCACCAAATATTGTTCTTCTAGGTTGAAGCGTTCGTCTACAGTAGCAGTTTTTATATTTAGGTTTTCCTCTGTTCTCTCCTATATAGATAGGTGAATTTGGAACTCTAAATCCAACATGGTTTGTAGTAGCTCTTTGAAACTTGACAAAATAAAGCAGTTCTCAGTTTTCTCTCTATGGATTGTTTCCTCTTCAAGTAGCCCTAGGCACAGACTCTGGAAAGCACTTTCATTGAGATGGGTTGCCAAGCTTCTAAGAAATAACGAGTTTCCGAAATACCAGCAAATATTTTTTCACACAATCTTGTTGATACTTGGTGGTAATGATCAATATACAAATCCCACTTGGCTCACCAAATTTTGGTCTTCTATCTTGAAGCG